>NC_142938.1:64437065-64439565 GCF_046866305.1 Octopus bimaculoides | reverse complement strand
CATGGCACCTCAGACAAGAGTTTTCTGTTATGATTTCAGGCCGACCAAAGCCTAGCGAGTGGATAGGTCAGCCGAAACTGTAAGGAGCCCTTCATATATATATATATATATATATATATATATATATATACATTTATATATTATATATACATATGCATGTGTGTTTGTGCTTTTCCTACTCCACACGTGATAACAGACCTCGGGGTAGATACGTCCGCGTAACGTAGCGGTTCGGCAGAAGAGACCCACAGAATAAGTACCTGGCTTAAGAATGAAAGTATGTACTGTGGTCGATTCATTCGACCAAAAATTCGTCAAGGTGTTCCCCAGCATGGCTGCTGTCTAATGACTGAAACAAGGAAATGAAAGATTAGAGATGCAAAATTTATGATGATGCTTGTTCACTGATGAAAGCAAGCCCTAATCATTACGCAAAGGTCTCAATACAATCTGGATTGCGTAATTTAACTGCAAACAAGCAGAAGCGATGCACACGTGCACCTGTTTCTCTGGAGCAGTTGTTAAAAATGTGTGAAGAATTATTTTTGGTAATAAATGAAAAGTAAAAAAACGTTCAGAGATATTCTCAGCGTGTCGGCAAGGGAGAGAAATAATTTACCCCTCCTTGGTTACCAATCAGATAACGCTACACTGCCAATTGCACACAGATTAAACCCATACAGTTTAAGTTCCCCAGGAAACTCTATTCTTCACAACGCAATTAATATTTCACCCATTCATACATATAAAAATAAATAAACTACGCATGGAACATATTCGTATCATCTTATACAAAAGCAATCGACCTGCAAAATAGCTTCACCTGCACGTAAGAGAGAAATGGCAAAAAATGTATGGCGATGTGTGAGTATTGGAGAAATTGGTGCAAAGGTTTGTGGGATTGGAAAGATACTGTATGAACGGAATCAGGCGAGTGGGATGATAAAAGATTACAAACTACTCGCTCCTACTTTCCTATAAATTAGCCATTCTCTTTAATATTTTTATATTTAATTTAATTTGTCCTAAAGCTATCATATTAACAATTTTGCATTTCATCGGTGTCCTATTTTTATGTAATTTCTGTCAGCACATTTTTTTCATCCTCTTCAAATCTCATAATCAAATTTGCCATATTTGGTAAAAATATCAACGTTTAATCAATGGAAATAAGACAAAAAATTCTAAAAATATTAACACTTCAAGAAATTGAATGCATCAAATATTTTCTGGAAAATAATCTGCGACAATATTTACCAATATTTAAGGCATTATTTTTCATCCAATAAATTTGTATTTTTCTGTACTTTGTTCTTCTTCTTTTATTATTATCCCATAATTCCTCATAGGCGGTGAGCTGGCAGAATCAGCACGCCGGACAAAGTGTTCAGTGTCATTTCGTCTGTCTTTACATTGTCTTCAAATTCTGCTGAGATCGAGTTTGCCTTTCATCCATTCGGGATCGATGAGATAAGTTCTAGTCAGGCACTGCAGTCGGTGTAATCGCTTTCCCCACCACCACCACCACCACCAAATTTCAGGAATTTTTGCTTATTTCAGAAAGGGTTATTACTTAATTCCTCGAGACAATCAGCTGATAAAATCGTTATAACCACGGGTTGGGAAAAAGGCTTATCGTTTAATTTCTCTCGAACCTTTATATGTTGACTTCAAGTACCCCCGAAGTCGACTATACTTTTCATCATTTCGGGATCGATAAAATAAGTACCAGTTGAACACTGGAGTCGATATTATCAACTTACCCCCGACTTGAAAGTTATTAGCTCGTGCAAAAATTTCGAGCCGTTATTTATTCCAAATTTTACTTCCTGAGTTCAAATCCCACCGAAGTGAACTTTATCTTTCATCCTCCCTTGTTCAACAACAAAAACAAAAAAATTATCAGTGAAGCACTGAGAACAATAGTGTCGAACAAACGCTTCTGACCTTGGTGCTTACGTCAGAAACTATTACTATACAATTCCTCAGGGATCATGCTGAATTGTTAACTCGTCGAGAAAAAGGCGCTTCATGATAAATCCGCTCTCCCATAGTCTGAGTTCAAATTCCATCGAGGTCCAACTTAATCTTTGCTCCACCCTTGTTCGATATATGACTATATGTAAGTCAGAAGTTGTAAATAATGAAGTCACGCTAAATAGTGATATTTTAGAATCATGGAATATGGATATTTCAATTTCGCGTAATAAACATCAGGAAATACATAAAATTATGTGCACACACACACACACACACACAAACATACACTCACATGCACACACGTGTAGTTATATATATATATATATATATATATATATATATATATATATATATATATATATATATATATATATATATATATATATATATATATATATATATATATATATATATATATATATATATATATATATATATATATATATATATATATATATAGGCGCAGGAGTAGCTGTGTGGTAAGTAGCTTGCTCCCCAACAGTATGGTTCCGGGTTCAGT
>NC_142938.1:64424565-64427065 GCF_046866305.1 Octopus bimaculoides | reverse complement strand
ATAGTCTCTTTAGTTCACATATGCCATCTATATGCTACACCGTCTAATCCTCTTGTATATTGGAATGTAAAACTCAATGCATTACTAGCCCAGCTAATGTTGTCTATGTCCAGGTAGGTGTTTAAAATCCTACCTGTTTAAAATTTTGCCTGATGATGGTGGATTCTATGTCATGACGTAATCTTTTCTGACTCCATTAAATAAAATTCTACCGAAACAGCTCTCAAATTTTTAATGAAGAGTGTGTTTAATTTCATGCCTACGCCACATCAAGGATCCACTGGTGAGTTAGATCTAAGATTATAAATTGGATTTGATACATGAATATCTACGGTATCCTACCAACACTTTGTGAGCACTATGTGATCGTCCCTAGACATGTCTGGCATCTTACAGATTGATGTGCCTTGTTTCTTAAGATTCCTCATAACAAAATCATATGTATGTGTGTGTGCATGTGTGCTGTATAGCACACACACACAGACACATAGATACATATTATGCACCAGAAGGCATAAATCTAGAAATCAAATTTTCACAGAGGACTTCCGCAGCAGAATCAACTAATGCAACCATGCCTACGACCTGATGAGATGCATAATAGGCAGAATGGACGTAATAACCTTACACCCATCCACTGATGCTGATTTTGCCGTGGATAAATGTGTGGAGGTGATCAGCAAGAGCAACGTGGAGTTTCGTGGTGTTGACACAGGAGAACTGAGCCTCCTCTTGAGACTGACATGTGGTAAGGATTACTTAGAGGAATGTGACCTTAGTTGTTTCTGCCCCATTACATCGGTAAGTGGTAGACCCCCACCTACTATAACCTCTATGACCAAGAAGCCCTCTAGAGAGAGATGGAACGGGTGGACCACAACTATACCGACCCCCGAAAACGATGATCAGGTTAAAAAGATGGTCACACATGCGGTGAATGCGAGTACTAAAATCACACTCAAGGGCCACATATTTATGTTTAATAACAAGATATACGCCCAAGAAGAAGGTGCAGCCATCAGTGTCAGTATCGCTGGTGATGTGGCTAACCTATTTATGGCATGGTGGGATAGGAGGCTCAAAGAGAAATTAGCAGAGAACTCCATAACCCTAACTATGTACTCCTGCTATGTGGATGATATCAACATAGTAGCCAAAGAACCTCTATAAGACAATGTTGATGATCTAGAAGCTAACACTGTGGAGAGCATCCAGCAAATAGCTAACGCCTTCTTCCAAAATATTTAGGTAACAATAGACTACTCTAACAAGCACCCGAACTATAGGCTACCGGTTTTAGACACGGAACTCTGGCTGGAAACCAAGAACAGTAAGGCCCAGATCCTTCGCTCCTATTATGCCAAACTCATGGCCTCTAAATATCCACAAGAACATAGCTATTGTAGACAAAGCCAAGTTCAATATTCTATTAGCATAATTGGTGAGTGCGATGAGGAATGTGTCCCGCATGTGCGACCCCTTAGAATTGGAAAGACACATACAGCACCTCGTCCACCGCATGCAATTCTTTGGATACAACCAAAGGGGTAAGATTAGAGTGTGCAAAGGAGTCAGGACTAAATACAAGGCCATCGTAGAGTGATGCAAAGGGGATCTACCCAGTATACAGGAGTAAAACCTGGAACAGTACAGAAAGGGCCAGAAGAAAGATAGATAAGGCCAACTCTTGGTATGACAACAAAAATACCAGAGTGTAATGTTCGTTGATGCTACCCCTGGTGGTGGACTAGCATACCTTTTTAGAAAATCATTAGATTAAGCTAATCTGTGAATTAAAGTAGTAGAAAGTCCTGGATCCTCCATAAAATCCTTGATCTGTAGACCTTATCCCTTCGATAGGTCCCCATGAACAGTATGTAGGATGAACCCACAGGTTAACTGCAAGGTTAGAAATGTAGTGTATAGCTTACGATGTACTGAGGGACAGTAAGAAACATGACAACTACTTACCTTGGAGAGACAGCATGCAGCATAAAGGAGCGTATAGGCGAACACTAGCAGGAGCTCAGCGAGGTGAAAGGCTCGTCAGTGCTCTACTAACATGCTCGAGCAGAACACAGAGGCTTGGTTAATAAAATAGAACTGACACGACACTCAAACAGATTACAGAGGCTACACACATGACAATAGGCAGAACGAGCCTCAACAGAAAACACGAATGGAACAATAACACCCACCACTACCACCACACCACGCAACACGACGACTAACCACAGAAGAGAAAAAACCAGATACAAACATTGTAATGCGCGCATAATAGACAAATATGCATATAACTGTGATAAATATAAGAAATAAAGATCAACAGGTAAAAAATAAAACTGTATAAAAGACACGGATACAAACAACAGTAAGCGAACCTGTGTACACACGCAAACACGCTTACAGTAACTTCACAAACCGCTGCAACAACATCATCAACAACAACAAAAACCATGAAGGCAGCAGCGTAGACGAGCACACAAACACAGGGGGATAC
>NC_142938.1:64412065-64419565 GCF_046866305.1 Octopus bimaculoides | reverse complement strand
TTTTCTGTTAATTATGATTATAATTATATATATAAAATAGAAACAATAGCGAGAATAAAAAAACAACAACAACAATAACAGCAATAACAACAACAACAACAACAACAACAACAACAACAGCAATCACAACAACAAGGAAAATAATTATTTTCAAATAATGTAGACAGCCATTATAAAAATAGTTTCGCCATTTTGTCAACGTAGATTGTGGTAAAAGCGATTGGCCCGTGAGAGTGTGAAGAAGTGTGTATATTTGATTGTAGAGGTGTTGGTGGCGGTATACAAGGTTTGCGGGCAAAGTTTGCGGGAGAGAAGTGAGTGGAATAATTTATTGGTTCTGTGTGGATGCGACTGCCTATGCATATGTGCATGAGAGTATATATATATATATATATATATATATATATATATATATATGCATATACATCCACACACACATATATATACACATACATTTATGTAAGCCTCTGTGTTCATGTATGATTGTGCGAATATAATATATATATATGTATATATATATATATATATATATATATATATATATATATATATATATATATATATATTATATATATATAGAGAGAGAGAGAAAGAGAGAAAGAGAGAGAGAGAGAGAGAGAGAGAGAGAGAGATAGAGAGACAGAAAGACAGATAAATAGACAAAAAGAAAAAAAAGGAGCGGAGAAAGAGAAAGACAGAGAGACAATGAAAGACTTGCAGGCAGACAAATAAGAAGATAGATGACTATACGCAAATACAATCATATATATGCATATCTATTTATCTACAGACACAGACACAGGGACACACAGACATAGACACAGGGACACACAGATACAGACACACACACACACGTGTTTTTATCTATATATATATACATATATAGATATACTATATATATACATATATAGATATACTATATATATACATATATAGATATACTATATATATACATATATAGATATACTATATATATACATATATAGATATACTATATATATACATATATAGATATACTATATATATACATGTATTGATATATCAACACATGATGCCTAGAACGAACAAAAAGTACAAAACTAAAAATAAAAGACCTATATATTTATTTGGTAAATATATATGTTTTAGTACAATAGCGTTGTTTCTTTTAAAAAGAAAAAGCTATATAAACAAGACATGTTGCTATCAAAAATTGAAAAGAAATTCTTCTACATAATAAATATAATACACATGACAAATAGACTTTCTAAAGACCTTTGACATCTTTTTTATTATAAATATCTTTTGTTAATGCTAGATTTTTCGTTAGCATCACGATGGCGTTATCTATCTGTTCGGTCGTGACCATTATCATAGGGCAAATTGAAATCGTAGCAGAGGCATAGCCTAGCCGTGTGATAATGAAGTTCGGTTTGCAGTCATTAAATGTTGAATATCCTTGCGTGACGCCTGAAGCTATAAGAGTTTTGTATCATGTTATGGCTTCAGGCTGATTCAATTCTTTTTTTTTTTTTAAACAGCATGCAGTTCCGTAAGATGAATTGTACGACTATCCTCGTTTATCACAAGGGTTTGGTTCCATTAAAACGCAGTGTTAAATGAATCAGTGATAAATGAATCAGTGATAATGAATCAGTGATAAATGAATCATCTCCGTGCACTTTGTAAATGGAACGAATAATAGATTCATTTACAGCAAACTCTCGGTCCACAGCAGCGAAACTTTCATCGTTACGTATTTTCTATAACCATTTCTTTTTCTGCAGAGAATACTCTTGTCTGAATCGTTTGTTAGAATCAGCTGCTTTTGAACTGGAATGAATGGTAGATTTCTTGATACAAAACACGCGGGCCACAGCAGCGAAACTTCCTCCATCACGTATTTTCTTAATCATTTATACGTCTTCCTTATGAGCAGTGATTTTCGACCTGGATCCATATGACCACTGGGGTGTCCATATAGGATTTTTAGGGGTCCACGCAAGAAAAATGGTAAATTTGGGTCCGCAAGTAGTATCTTAAGGTTCCATGAAATATTTTGATTTAGATGTATTTGGAACCAAACCCTTGTGATAAACGAGGATAGTCGTACAATTCATCTTACGGAACTGCATGCTGAGTATTGTGAACGATCATTCGGATGCTCTTATGCTGTCCAAGCAGGATCATCGGCTGATCCCTAACCTGTGTTATTACAGATAAATCCGTGATAAACGTAACATGATTCAGAAATGAGAGCATTGTATTATCCTGGATCAGTGATGAATGAATCAAACGAAGCTACATGTAACTTCAGTTTCCGTCTACCAAATCCACTCACAAGGCTTTAGTCGACCCGAGGCCATAGTAGAAGACACTTGCTCAAGGTGCCACACAGTGGTACTGAACCCAGGGCCATGTGGTTGGTAAGCATGCTATTTACCACACAGCCACTCCTGCGCTTATAATATATAATATGGCTGTGTGATAAGTAGCTTGCTTACCAAAGATATAGTTCCGGGTTCAGTCCCACTGCGTGACACTTTGGGCAAGTGTCTTCTACTATAGCTTTGGGCCAACCAAAGCCTTGTGGGCGGATTTGGTAGACGGAAACTGAAAGAAGCCCGTTGTATATATATGTTTGTGTGTGTGTGTGTGTGTGTGTGTGTGTGTGTGTGTGTGCGTGTGTGTGTGTGTGTGTGCGTGTGTGTGTACGTGTATGTGTTTGTGTGTTTGTGTCTGTCGCCCCACCATCGCTTGACAACCGATGCTGGTGTGTTTATGTCCCCGTAACTTAGAATTTCGGCAAAAGAGATTAATAGAATAAGTACTAGGCTTACAAAGAGTAAGTCCTGGGGTTGATTTGTTCGACTAAAGGCGATGCTCCAGCACGGCCGCATTGAAATGACTGAAACAATTAAGAATAAAAGGAACAAAAGAATATATATGTGTGTGTGTGTGTGTGTGTGTGTGTGTGTATCGAAAAACACTGTAAAAAAACTTAATGGAATAAAACAGTCTCCCGTGACCCCTCCCTTAGAAATATTTCCTCTCAGACCCTTCAAAGTTTCACACATGCGTCTAGATGTCAAAATTAAAGCATCTAACAACAAATTGATAAACTCAAGGAATTAATAATGTAATAACAAATAATAATGAGAATAAAAATAACGCTTCCAAAATTTGGCACAAGGCCAGACATTTGGGGAGAGGAGGGGCAGTCGCTTACAACTCAACCAACTTGCCGCCAAAAAAAAAAAATAAAAATAATAATAATAATAATAATAATAATAATAATAATAATAATAATAATAATAATAATAATAATAATAATGGTAATGTCATAAAAAAATGAGAGTCATTAAAAATGAACTATAAGAATAATTGTAACCACAGTTGGAAAAAATACTCCGCATTAAAATGGATACACATACGCACGCAAGCATATACACTCGTATATGCAAACACACACACACACACACACACACGTACATAGACACATATACACATACATACACACTCACTCACATACATACACGCACGCATACACACACTTACGTTTCAATTATCACAAAGAACAAGACCGTTTTATTAAATAAAAACAAAATTATAAAGCAATGCAGACAGACAGACATCTGCGTTTTATCTATATAATAGGTAATATAATTTAGATTTCTCGTTTGTTTGTCTGTTTGTTTATTTGCTTCTGTGTGTGTGTGTGTTTTTTTATTACGGGGGTGAGGAGGGGAAAATATGGGCGCAAGGACATGGGATGGAGGGGTCGTGTTGAGTTGAAACTAAGAGGGGAAGATAAATGTCTACATATAAATAAATATGTGTGTGTGTGTGTGTGTGTGTGTGTGTAATGTATATATGTATACATGTGTCCATGTATGTATGTACGTATATATTATAAAACGTTTTAGGGCAGAAGTGTATAAAACGAAAGAGATGTGCAAGTCTACAGTAAGTCAAACTTCTCTCTCTATTTTTCTCTCTCTTTCTCTCTGTGTTTATGTATGTATATATATATGTGTGTGTGTGTGTATGTGTGTGTATAGTCCATAAAATCCAGGAAGTCTGAGAGGTAAATATATTTATTTAATCACGTGTATTCTTTAGGATTACAGCCGTTTCGCAGCTTTCATCATGTAACAATAATTTCAGCATATAAAAGATTATGCTAAATACCTGCACCAATATGCATGCCACGCACTGTACAATACAATCGTACATTTACAAGTCAACGCATATACAGAAGGCTAGCTCATCAGATCACCGGCAATTTGCTAACACAAAAAGTAAGACACAGTATTAATTTATAAACGTTTAATATACTTGGTAGTATATCATGATTGCAAAATGAAATACGGTGTCCCTACCACCAATTAAGACATACGCAACAGTTGCAAGGAATACGTTTAATATGTAAATTGATCTATCCAACAGTGTTACACCATTAGACTTAGTGTCCATTAAAGCAATGTGTTCGTGGATGATTACTGGGTTGGGTCTGGTACTGAAGATAGGCCAATAACTCCTGAAACATGCATATACACCCATTATCTATTTTTCTGTTTTCGATCGTATTGTTTACATAGACGTATTTCTTTATGAAATATCACAACTTTCAGTACGGGCTCTAAATTCTATAGAAAATTTGTAGCCATAACTGAAAGTGATACATACAAATACATACATAGATACACACATGCACACATACACACACATATAAGTGTGCTTATGTTCGTATCCAAATATTCGCATATACATTTACCTATGTATACATACATGCGTGTGTGGGGAGGGGGTATCTACAGGTCACGCTTGGCATTTGGGAAGAAAACAAATAGACAAAATACAGGAGAGGAAGATACCAAACAAAAAAACATGCTTTTTAAAAAAAAAAGAAGGGAAAAATTAATGAAGACACCCATGTGACATGAAGACACCATTCAACAAGCCGTTCTAGAAAAACCTCTCTCGGTCTTAATAGCGGCACCGGTGCCACCAGAAGAGTTACGAGATTCCAATATTAGAATACTTAGATTAAGGCGGCGAGCTGGTAGAATCGATAGCACGCAGGGCAAAATGGTAACTGGCATTTCGTCCGTCTTTACATTCTGGGTTCAAATGCCGCCGAGGTCGACTTTGCCTTTTATTCTTCTGGAATCAATGAAATAAGTACTAGCTGAGCACTGGGATCGATGTAATCGACTCAATCCCTCCCCCGAATTTGCTGGTCATGTACCAAAATTTGAAACCATCATTTGAAATTATCGAAGGCGGTAAGCTGGCAGAATTGTTACCACGCCAGACGAAGTACTTAGCAGTATATCGTCTGTTGTTACGTTCTGAGTTCAAATTCCGCCGAGGTCGACTTTGCCTTTCATCCTTTCGGGGTCGATGTAATCGAAGAGTCCCCTCCTCACAAACATTTTAGGCTTTGTACCTTTAGTAGAAAGGATTATTAGAATACTCGGTATTCTTGAATCATAACCTTCATCCCAGACAACGCAACAGAGCTACGACGTCAACTTAATTTGCAGGACTTAACAAAGCCCCTGTCTCCTATTATAACGTAGGATTTGTGCCTGGTGCCCTCGTATTGTTGGCACTCCGTCGCTTACGACGTCGAGAGTTCCAGTCGATCCGATCAACGGAACAGCCTGCTCGTGAAATTAACGTGCAAGTGGCTGAGCACTCCACAGACGCGTGTACCCTTAACGTAGTTCTCGGGGATATTCAGCGTGCCACAGTGTGACAAGGCTGACCCTTTGAATTGTAGGCACAACAGAAACAGGAAGAAAGAGTGAGAGAAAGTTGTGGTGAAAGAGTACAGCAGGGTTCGCCACCATCCCCTGCCGGAGTCTCGTGGAGCTTTAGGTGTTTTCGCTCAATAAACACTCACAACGCCCGGTCTGGGAATCGAAACCGCGATCCTATGACTGCGAGCCCGCTGCTCTAACCACTGGTCCATTGCGCCTAAACTGCCCTCGTGTACAACATGTCTAACAGTAGACGCTGTTACTTTAGGTTTCTTGGCGATAAACTTCATCAACCAGTTTGAATTGACAGTGATAATGTCCTAGGTCTACTGGGTTAAAAATGCCGTTCGGACATGGTCCTTTGGTTTAAAACATCCCTTGTTCTGGTTACGAATGACATATTCTCTTCTCGATGTATTTCCCAATACTAAACACACAAAGAATGTAATCATCCCGTTCAAGAAGCTAACGATCTCTGTCTGAGTCGCTGTTGTTTGAAGTTAGAGCCATAAGCAAGTCTTACGTTTTCATTTCCGGTGTCTGATTACGATCTGCCATGTTGATGTTGTCGACATGTCTACAAGAGAAATGGAAAAGTTAGAATTTGGCGCATGCAGTGTCTCATTTTTAGCCTACTAAACTTTAATCACAAATGGCCGATGTTCTTACTGTGTGTGTGTGTGTGTGTGTGTGTGTGTGTGTGTGTGTGTGTGTGTGTTTGTGTGTGTGTGTGTGTGTGTGTGTGTTTGTGTGTGTGTGTGTGTGTGTGCATGTATAGAGGTATACACATATATATTCATACATATGTATGCACAATCATCTATAAATATATATACACAGATATACAAGCGTATGTGTGCATGTGTGTATATATATATATATATATATATATATAGAGAGAGAGAGAGAGAGAGAGAGAGAGAGAGAGAGAGAAAGAGAGAGAGAGATAGTTAGATAGATAGACAGATAGATAGACGTACACACAGACAGACAGACAGACAGACAGTGGACAGGAGGTGTAAAAAGTTCTTTCAACAAGCGCCAAAGATAGATAGATAGATAGATAGATAGATAGATAGATAGATAGATAGATAGATAGATAGATAGATTTCTTTTATTAGCCACACATGGCCGAACACGGGACAATACAATGTAGAATTTTTCTTTTTCGAAATCGATCAAATGGGAAGGAAAAAAAAAACACTTTTTTGACATGTGAACAGGGAAATAACACAAAAACCATTGTTAAGAATGGAAGGAGGAAATGTAACATTAACTGGTTTTATCCGTGGAAAGAAAATCCTACGAAAAAGAACCACGGTTACCTTGGAAACGAAAAAGAAAATCATTAACATGAGAGCAAGGCGCTCTTTCTCCCTTTGCTTTATAGGTTCATGCTCAAGGTGGTTCCGTCATTCATGCGTACCATCCTTGTCACATTCACCCACCTTTTGTTGAGCCTTTCATTAGACCCTCTCTATTCTCACCTTCCTCTTCAAGTGATACTTGAAAAAGTTGATGACAGTTTGGCTAGAGAGGAAACCTTTTGCACTCTGAAAATTTTGCACGTGTTTACCACACATATTCTTTCACCATAGCAACCAGTACAAAGAAAACTGCCTTGCCTTCTCGGTTAAAGGAATGTGGTGGGGCAATATTCACGATAGACTCGGCCGACAACCAAATTTGTCGCACATGTGACAGAAGCCGTTCGACATAGGACCACAGGTCTGAAATGTTTGGCCATTGCACA
>NC_142938.1:64404565-64407065 GCF_046866305.1 Octopus bimaculoides | reverse complement strand
ACAGAGATTTGTCTGCTCTTACATCATCTATGCATATTTCACGCATAACTACCAAAACGCTTGAGCATCCTACATTAGCACTCTGTTTTTGTGAATTACGTATCGCGATTAATGAAATATCATCCTCCTCCTTTTGGCAAATCTGCATTAAAAATAATTTTGGGGCTGATTATTATTTCAAGAGTTCTCCCCCTTGACAATTGAGGGAATAAATTTAGATTAATGATCATGTGTATTCCCTTTTTTTTTTTTTGTGATTAGAGTTATAATTTCGTTTAATCGAAAATTACCTTCGCCTCACCTCAACGTTTCACTTCTTGGTAAGTTGTACTTAACAATGCGCCGCACCATGAATATATAAATACATAATTTAAAAATATTTCCCTATAGGGGCGCGTATAACTCTGTAGTTAGGAAGCTCGCTTTGGAAACATGGGATTTCGAGTTCAGTTTCACTGTGTGGTACATTGCGAAAATGTTTTCCAATACAGCCCCGTACCTAGTAATGCCTCGTAAGAGAATTTCGAAAGCAGAAACTGTAAAGAAGCCCGTCGTATATGTGTGTGCGTGCGCATATATATATATATATATATATATATAGATAGATAGATAGATAGATAGATAGATAGATAGTACATAGATAGTATCTATATAAATATATAGATAGATAGATACTTTTTTCAGTCATTTGACTGCAGCCATGCTGGAGCACCGTCTTTAGTCGAACAAATCGACCCCTTTGTCAGCCTAGTAGTTATTCTATCGGTCCCTTGTGCCGAACCGTTAGGTTACGGGATCGTAAACGCACCAACGTCGGTTGTCAAGCGACGGTGGGAGGACAAACAGACACAAAAACATACATAAACACACGCACAGATATATATATATATATATATATATATATATATATATATATATATATATATATATATATATATATATATATATATATATGATTGACCGTTGACTGAACACTATTCAATTTTTTTTCTCCGTGTTTTTCTCCTTGTCTCCGTATTCTTTCTGTTGAAGAGCGTAGCTCGAAACGTCAAAGACTTTCCGTATTCCCGAGCGTCATACTAATATATACTTTTGTTATTTACACCACCTGTCCTCGTCTGTTGTTATTATTTGTATATTCTCCCATATATATATATATATATATATATATATATATATATATATATATATACACATATACACGATGGGCTTCTTTCAGCTTCCGTCTACCAAATCCACTCACAAGGTTTTGGCCGGCCTTGAGGCTATAGTAGAAGACACTTACCCAAGTTGCCTCGCAGTGGGATTGAACTTGGAACTATGTGGTTATTTACTGCATATTTTTACACACACACACACACACACACACACACACACACACACACACAGAAACACAAACTACGTACTCAAGTGAATCTGAGACCTTGCTAGCTACACTTCACTGACGAAGTCCATAAGAGCCGAAACATGTCACTAGTTATAACAGTGACTACTAATCATTAGGCTCTCTCATTCTTCGCTTCCTGTCCATATACCACTATTAAAAGGAATTTCTTACTGATTCAAATTTCTGGAGAGAGTCCTCACTTTTGTTGTTTGTGTGAAAGTATATTTTCTATAATGCTAATTAACTTATATTCAAGCATGTAGTTTTTCACATTACAGATGAAATCTTCCTCATTTAGACATTATTATTATTATTTTTTTTTTTTTCATTCTACCAACTTGAGAATAGTAACCTTCATTTATCTTTATGTTCTGCGTATCTTACACGCAGAATGTCTATTTGGAAAAAGTTCGAAATGTCATGAGTATGAGTGTGTGTGTGTGTGTGTGTGTGTGTGTGTGTGTGTGTGTGTGTGTGTGTGTGTGTGCGCGTGCGTGTGTGTGTGTCTATAGATAGATAAATATAGATAGATAGATAAATAGATACATAGGTAGATAAATATATATATATACATATATATATCATATTATATATATTTAGATACATACATATATATATATATATATATATATATATATATATATATAAATATATATATATAATTTATATGCCCTTTTTAAAGCCTACTCAGGCTCATGGGCCCGGTTTCCCGGTTTCTATGGCGGATGTGTTCCTCCCTCCCCCTCCTGCCGGAGCCTCGTGGAGCTTTGGGTGTTTTCGCTCAATAAACACACACAACGCCCGGTCTGGGAATCGAAACCGCGAGTCCGCTGCCCTAACCACTGGGCCATTGCGCCTCCAATGGCGCTATATATATGTATGTGTATATATATATATATATATATATATATATATATATATATATATATATATATATATATATATATATATATATATATATATATACATACATACATACATACATACATACAATATATGGCTGTGTGGAAGTAGCTTGCTTACCAACCACAAGGTTCCAGGCTCAGTCCCTCTGCGTGGCACCTTGGGCAAGTGTCTTCTACTATAGCCTCGGGCCGACCAAAGCCTTGTGAG
>NC_142938.1:64394565-64399565 GCF_046866305.1 Octopus bimaculoides | reverse complement strand
CTTCTTGGGCCGACCAAACCCTTGTGAGTTGCTTTGATAGACAGAAACTGAAAGAAGACCGTCGTGTGTATATATATATATATATATATATATATATATATATGTGTGTGTGTGTGTGTGTGTGTGTGTGTGTGTGTGTGTGTGTGTGTGTGTATAATATAAATAATATATGTTTATATGCATATATACGTACATGTATGTACATACCTACATCCACATGTATATATAGATACATATCTGGGTACAGGACGTTGCAAAAAAACCGTGGACAAAATGATAAACAGAGTACAGAAAACACACAGGCCACATAGAGAACATTTCCTTCATCAGCTGCCACCATTCTAAAACTAAGCCTTTCGAAGAGTTAGGGCAGGGCACATTCTTAGAATGGCTCTTCCCACGGACCACAAATGAAATTTGTACCGTGGAGGAATGTAGTGGCGGACAGAAAACAAGACAGGAAAATGAAGTAGTAGCCGGACACATGTGACCAGCGAGGGGTATATATATGTATATATATATATATATATATATGTATATATAAATATATATGTATATATATTTAGGTGTGTGTGTTTGTGCGTCTGTGTTTGTCCCCCACCATCGATTGACAACCGATGTTGGTGTGTTTACGTCCCCGTAACGTAGCGGTTTGGAAAAAGAAAACCGATAAAATAAGTACTAGGCTTACAAAGAATAAATCCTGAAGGGTCGATTTCTTCGACTAAAGACGGTGCTCCAGCATGGCCGCAGTCAAATAGCTGAAACGAGTAAAAGAATGAAAGAGTATATATATTGTATGTATGTATGTATGTATGTATGTATGTATGTATGTATGTATACCGATATGACTATCTTTGTGCTTGTCTCCCGTCAACACTTCACAATCGGTGTAGAGGGCAGCAAACTAGCAGTTCGGAAAAGGAGTTAAACATGAAAAAGTAACAGGGTTTAAAAAAGACCCGGCGTCTCTTTTTGATAGAGTCGAATTCTTCAAGGCGGTGCTCCTACATGGCCGCATTGCAAAGACTAAAAAAGAAAAAAAAACGATGATGATTTTATATATGCATACATACATTTACATACACACACACATATGTGTGTGTGTGTGTGTGTGTGTGTGTGTGTGTATAAAATATATACACACACTCATACACCCAAAAACAGATTGAAGATTTTCAGACGATAAATATTTAAGTATAAATACATAGATAATTACATATTAAATCATCACACATGTCTAAATAATATGTGTATATGTTTTGTGTGTGACTGAGAGAGAGAGAGAGAGAGAGAGAGAGAGAAAGAGAGAGAGAGAGAGAGAGAGAGAGAGAGAGAGAGAGAGAGAGAGAAAGAAGGTGAGAGAGAGAGGAGGAGAGGGACAAAGAAAGTTATTTATATTTAAACGGAAATAGGAACATTTAAACTTTTAATGTACGGATAATGAAATACTTTGTACAAATAAATTATTTTATTTCCGTTGTACATAGATGCTTAACTACGTGTTCATGTGCTACAAATGTATATACACGCAAAATACATACATACATTCATATATATATATATATATATATATATATATATATATATATATATATATATATATATATATATATATATATATATATATATATATATATATATATATATATATTCTTACGCATTAATACATATGCAGTTGTGTGAGCTTGTCTATATACCTGTATGTATTTGTCGGCATAACATACCTTAAATAGCTTTGATTGGTTCGTAATCTGTAATCCCTCTGCTCATGTCTATATTAATAGTTGCACCAGGTTAACGACAGTTAAGTGATAATTTGCACTTTAATATGAAAACTTTATAGATAACCTTGTATAAATTATCTGAGGCTGCGTGTCTCTGTGCATATATGTACATCTCTCTGAATCTATGGGTGCATGGCTGTCATTCTTCACCTGTCTGTTCGTAATCTGTCGGTTCGTTCGGTTGTCTACCTCAGTACACGTCTATATTAGTATTTTTGTAAGCATGTCTGTCTGTCTGTCTGCTTGTATGCATGTATACATGAATGTGTGTGTGTGTGTGTGTGTGTGTGTGTGTGTGAGTGTGTGTGTGTGTGTGAATTCATTTAAGCGTCGAGTTACATATGTATGCGCATATGTAATTGTGTATGTGTATATGTATATGTGTGTGTGTGCATTTATAAATGTATCTTTATTTGTATGCATGTGAGTATGTATCCATTATGTATGTATATATGTATGTATCTGGAAATTCAGAAAAATTGTATTACATGCGTATAAGAAGGGATGACCACTAAGTGGACATCCGATGTATTAGAAAGAGGTGTATATATATATATATATATATATATATATATATATATATATATATATATATATATATATATATATATATATATGATGGATGTATATCTAAATATGTATGCTATTATGTATGTATGTGCGTATGTATGTATGAGTGTATGTAATTATGTATGCATATATGTATATAAGTATGGACATATGTAGGTATATATATATGAGTGTAAGCAATTACGTATGTTTATGTGTATATATGTATGTAGGTATGTTTGTATGTTTGTATGCATATAGGGTCATAAGTAATTGTAAATTTATATGTGCGTATGTATGTATGTATGTATGTATGTATTTATGTATGTATGCAATTATATAGGTAAGTATGCCTGTATGTAAAAATCCTTTTTTTTTTTAATAATCTGTGTTTCTGTGTTAGTGTACTAACGTTCGGTGTATTTGTTGGCCTGTGTGTGGGTGTATATATTTATAGACTCACGCAGACATATATTTATATATTCAAATGAAAATTCGCAACATACCATTGTATACAGGTATTTCTGGGTAAAATTGAAAAAAAAAAAAGAAAGAAAAAGATCTGTTTGTTATATTAACTTCTACTTATATAGTATATTTAATGCGTGTATAAATACACAGATATTAAATTACATGTATACACACGTCCCTAAATACAGCACATGCATGAAACACGCGCATGTACACACACATACAAACCATCTGATGCAGGCCTTCTTTAGAGAGAGCTTGTATCGCTTTGCCCAGCCGTATTAAAATTAACTCAAGAAATATGGTTCATGGTTGGCTGTGTGGTAAGAGGCTTGCTTCCCAACCACATGGCTCCAGGTTTAGTCCCACTACGTGATACCTTTGGTAAAAGCCCTCTAGTATATTCTCGAGTCAACTAAAGCATCATGAGTGGATTTCGTAGGCGGAAACTGATAGAAGCCCGTCGTATATGTGTGTGTGTGTGTGTGTGTGTGTGTGTGTGTGTGTGTGTGTGTGTGTGTGTGTGTGAGTGTGTGTGTGTGTGTGTGTGTGTGTGTGTGTGTGTGTGTGTGTGTGTGAGTTTTTGTGTCTGTTTGTCGCCCCATCTGTGGAGGGGCAATGGCCCAGAGGTTGGGGCAGTGAACTCGTGGTCATAGGATCGTGGTTTCGATCCCCAGACCGGGCGTTGTGAGTGTTTATTGAGCGAAAACACCTAAAGCTCCACGAGGCTCCGGCAGGGGATGGTGGCGAACCCTGCTGTACTCTTTCGCCGCAACTTTTTCTCACTCTTACTTCTTGTTTCTGTTGTACCTGTATTTCAAAGGGTCAGCCTTGTCAATCTGTGTCACGCTGAATATCCCTGAGAACTACGTTAAGGGTACACGTGTCTGTGGAGTGCTCAGCCACTTGCACGTTAATTTCACGAGCAGGCTGTTCCGTTGATCGGATCAACTGGAACCCTCGACGTCGTAAGTGACGGAGTGCCAACAGAGTCTTTTAGTGGCTCTTCAGTTTTTAGCAATCACTGAGCCCTTCAGAGCCTATTAGACTTATGATGCCTATTGGACATTTAGTGACTACTAGGATTTTAGTAATCATTAAAAATTAATTAATCACTGGAGCTTTAGGTGTTTTCGCTCAATAAACACTCACAACGTCCTGTCTGGGAATCAAAACCGCGATCCTATGACCGCGAGTCCGCTGCCGTAACCACTGGGCCATTGCGCCTCCACACTAAAAGACTAATGATTACTAAAAGCGTAACGGGCGCTAAAAGTGCATTAGGCCCTGAGAACCCGAGTGTGACATAAAGCTCAATGGTCGCTAAATGTCCAATAACCACTAAAATATATATATGATGCCTGTATGTGTGTTTGATTGCGATATTTAACCCCCAGCCGCTCAATACACCCATCTGTGTGTAGCGATAAGTACCGCAACATAATATATTCGATCAATGTATATAAAATTGCCTCGATATTTTTACTCTGTTGTATTGAAAATACACCTCCTCGACTTACGACCGAGTTCCCTTCCGACTGACAGGTCGTAAGTCGATTTGGTTGTGTGTCGCATTTATATTTTTGAACACTATTTTCATTCAAACACAACTGATACTTGAAAGCGACTGAGAGACGGTGGCAGGCAGTGGGTGCCTGGGTCTGAGGCAGGCCTGCGTTGCCAACTGCTGCTATAGTTATGGGACGCGCAACTGCCCAACGTCCGAAAATCGATTATTTATTTATCTATCTTTTTATATTTCTTTATTTTTTTGTCGTAAGTGCGGACGGTCGTAAGTCGAAAAGAGACTGTATAATATTTCCAGATCAGAGCAGCCTTCTTGCTAATGTGAAGTTTATTTTTTCCTTCACTCTGCTAACACTAATACTACGAACTCCTTGTTATCAATCTTACGAATTCTTTGAGATTGGAAAGAATTTATCCAAGACGTCGACGATTGTTATTGCACGTTATATCTTTTATTGAGTCTTTTAACCTCGCCCAGAGAATATGTAAATATGAGGTTGTCATCGACATATCTGGTAAACAAAACACAAGAGTGACATGTACTAAGCCGTCTGCACTGCAAAAGTTCCTTACAACTGATGGCCAGAACTTTCGACAGATTGGATCGCATTCTCTACAAAATTGCAAAAATATTTCTTTGAAACTTTCAAAGGTTAAAACTATTTA
>NC_142938.1:64379565-64384565 GCF_046866305.1 Octopus bimaculoides | reverse complement strand
AATAATAATTGGTACCCTTGCTTTTCTGAGTAAGTGCTTAAGTGACAATGTGGTTAAGCTGGGATTTAAAAATAAAAAAGACATCACTCAGCTAACTTTATAAATACAACCTTTATAAATACAACCTGTACGTGAAAAAGTAAAAATATGCATAACTTTTCTCCAGTTTAAGATGTGAATTTGTTTTTTTCTTTTTTATCTACATCGCAACGATCGAGATTAGATCATTAATAATCAGCTCCTTTCTTACAGGAAAACTTCAGATAATTAAACACAGAACAGAACATACACATGTATGTATGCATGTGTGTAAGTATATATGTATATATATCTAGCTATGTTTATATATACATACACACACACACATACATATATATACAGATAGATACATATGTACATATATATTATACATACATACATATATATATATATATATATATATATATATATATATATATATATACGTATGTGTCCGATTATATATATATATATATATATATATATATATATAACGCAAAACATCCAGATAGACGATACAAAGTAAACAAGGACGAGTCATTCGGAGTTTTCTTTCCTCAGTCGAGTTCCAGATGATCTTTGCAATTTCGGTTTGGTCATCCTCGAGATTGCTCCACGGTTCCGACTGACCGATCGTAATGATAAGGGGAACAGAGATTTATATATCCGGTTTTATTCTGCAGTCAATCATAAGTAGTTTTGTTTTATATTTTTACATTCTTAAGTTACATTCTCAGGTAAAAGTCACACACGACATTCTGTATTATACTATTATACTGGCGTTAGTCAGAAATTACGGAGTCTCAAGCAGTCGTCTTATAAACAAATACGAGGTTGCCTCGATGTCTCTGCGACAGGATAGTCATTTAACACAATGGCGATCGATAACCAAACCGAAGGGAAGCGTTTGCTCATTCGTAGACACGGGTTAATTTTAGAGAAATTAAGCCCATTAGATCTCAACTGGACTATTTATTATTGCTGCTGGGAGCTGGCGCACCAATCGTCGCAAAGTCGATCGGTCGTAATTCGGATAGGTCGCAAGTCGACGACGACCTGTACATATACGCACAGAACATTTAGTAAAATCTTGTCATTCGGTGTTGTCATTTTTTTAGGTCATTGCTTTCAAATATTCACATCATTTTAAATAATCCGAAGAAGCTATAAAACGACACACAAGTACTTCGCCGTGAGTGTGTTGCTTCTTAGAGTAGAAACAGCTGTAAATTAATGAAGTGATAACATAATTCTTGTTTCCTTCTCATTGAATTAATTTGTGTTACTCTCTGTACTCAACGTTTTATTCTGAAGCACATGTATATTGAGCTCTAACAGCAGGTTATTAGTATCGCTAACCCTAAGGGAAATCATGTAATAAACGCACACACACACACACACACACACACACACACACACACACACACATATATATATATATATATATATATATATATATATATATATATATATATATATATATAGGCGCAGGGGTGGGTGTGTGGTAAGAAGCTTAGTGGTTAGGGTGTCAGTACAATGATCGTAAGATTGTGGTTTCGATTCCTGGACCGGGTGACGCGTTGTGTTCTTGAGCAAAACACTTCATTTCACGTTGCTCCAGTCCACTCAGCTGGCAAAAATGAGTAATGCTGCGATGGACTGGCGTCCCTGTCCAGCTGGGGAACACATACGCCACTGAAACCGGGAAACCTGACCCATGAGCCTGGCTAGGCTTTAAAAGGGCGCATTTATTGGCGGTGAGCTGGCAGAAACGTTAGCACGCTGGGCGAAATACTTAGCGATATTTCGTCTGCCGTTAGGTTCTGAGTTCGAATTCCCCCGAGGTCAACTTTGCCTTTCATCCTATCGGGGTCGATTAAATAAGTACCAGTTACGCACTGAGGTCGATATAATCGATTTAATCCGTTTGTCTGCACTTGTTTGTTCCCTCTATGTATAGCCCCTTGTGGGCAGTAATGAAATAAGAAGCTTGTTTCCCGACTTGGCACTGTCCAGGTACTTGAATGAGGCAGTGTGCCTGGTCCGGCATGGAAGCAAGCGGCTTTAATGCCTCGAGTTGTAAAAAACGTAAGAGGCTTAGTACCTCATTTTGTAAGGACGTGGAGTCCATTTGTGAAAAATGTAAGAGGCTTAGGGCCTCATTTGAAAGGACCTTGTGCCCCAATTAACTATAGTAAGAGGTTTATAAACTCAATTGGTTTTATAAAAGAGAAAAAAGAACAATGTTTTTGGGAAGCATCGATCGGCGGGCGTCGTCTGCTTCCCTCATCAATATCATTATTTCGCTCATCATTCATTTCATTTGTTTTGTTTTCCAGCCCGCATTTGCTTCTATCTATTTTATGCCTTTATGGCAAATTTGAGGAAATAAAGAAGCTTGTTTTCCAGTCCTACTGCGGTTTTCAACATACAGGATACTCCATTATAATTATTCATCAGAACTAGAGAATAAAAGAATTACATGCCTGTTACCATTATTGTAGCAGAATGAACATAGGGGGGAAATGCCCCAACTATAATTTGGAGTGGCAGAAGAGAATAACAATGCGGGTCATGAGATAGGAATTCAGCTACATTTATCTATCTCCTTTTCACCATCAAAAGATCTAATGTAGCTAGTATACTACGTCCACTAAAAATCAAAACCACTGGGAAGTGACAGTTAAGTTCTAGCTGCTGATGACGAATTAATTAATGTCATATAAAAAAAAAACGATAGACGTCGCCCTTTCAAAGCCTAGCCAGGCTCATGGGCCTGGTTTCCCGGTTTCTATGGCGTATGTGTTCCCCACGGCTGGACGGGACGCCAGTCCATCGCAGCGTTACTCAAGAAACAGGAAGAGAAAGTTGGGGCGAAGGAGTACAACAGGGGTCGCCCCCCCCCACCACCACCACTGCCGGAGCCTCGTGGCGCTTAGGTGTTTTCGCTCAATAAACACTCACAACACCCGGTCTGGGAATCGAAACCGCGATCTTCCGACCGCGAGTCCGCTGCCATAACCACTGGGCCATTGCGTTTCCACAATTAATGTCATATACTATTCAAAACCCCTAATTTATTACTATGGTTATAAATTCGTTATGACTACATAAAGAAACAGATCCCAGATAATCGTTTATGCCCAGAAAGGGGGAGGGGGTAGGGTTGTCATAAACTCCTTTAATATTATCAGGGACCTAAAATAGAAAACAAAGGCGGTCACAATGAGACCTAAATGGACATTAAGGGTACAGGGTATTAAGGATACAGGAAATGTATATCCAAAATTTAGCAAAATTTGTATATTATTATATTTTGCATTATAAATAATAAAATTTTAAAATTTAGAAAGTGATACAAGGACCAAGTAAGAGAAGAAGGATATCTAAACCAATTTAAGCCCTTAAAAAAAACTAGAGTAATTTTATATAAAATAGAAGCCTCATAATATTTCATCCAATCAACTTGTTAAGGAGGTCATGATAAAACCATTCAACAATGAACCCATAATTAAATTCAGGTTTCATACGAGAATGAAGTACACATTTTCTATTGACTGAAAAACCAGGGATTAAAGGCAAAAAAAATGAGATAATTGGTTTTATAACAGATAAACTTATTAAAAAAAAAACCTTGGGAAAATATAATTATATAAAAGGTTTCCAACATTATGAAAAAGTGTTGAAGGATGTAAAGATATAAGAATGTATAAAAATACCGCTTATATATATATAAATATATGCAAAAATATCATATATGTGTGTGTGTGTGTGTGTGTGTGTGTGTGTGTATTACTCATTTACTCTTTTACTTGTTTCAGTCATTTGACTGCGGCCATGCTGGAGCACTGCCTTTAGTCGAGCAAATCGATCCCAGGACTTATTCTTTGTAAGCCTAGTACTTATTCTATCGGTCTCTTTTGCCGAACCGCTAAGTTACGGGGACGTAAACACACCAGTATCGGTTGTCAAGCGATGTTGGGGGGACAAACACAGACACACAAATACACACACACACACACACATATATACATATATACGACGGGCTTCTTTCAGTTTCCGTCTACCAAATCCACTCACAAAGCTTTGGTCGGCCCGAGGCTATAGTAGAAGACACTTGTCCAAAGTGCCACGCAGTGGAACTGAACCCGGAACCATGTGGCTGGTAAGCAAGCTACTTACCACAAAGAATATATATATATATATATATATATATATATATATATATATATATATATATATATATATATATATATATAAAATATAAATATAAATACCATGTTTATTATACTTATAAATACCAGATAAATACCGTACTGTATTAAATTTTACATATATATAAATTCGACGTCTGTCTCCCTGCTCGAATCAAGAAAGTATAACCTCCAACGATGCATGAAGACCATCATCAATAACCAAAGAACAGCTCAGGAGAAATGGGCCGTTGAGAAAGTCAAACTCAACCCCAAAGTGCTCTTCTCTTTTGCGGAAAAACACAAGGCCACTGTCTCCACTGTTGGCCCTCTAATGAAAATGGCGATCTCCAAGATAATGCCAAAACCATGAATGAGATACTGCAGAAAAAGTACTGCTCTATTTTTAGCAATTCTGATATGGCCGATCTGGACTGTATCAGTGATGTTAATCCTCAACCAACTATATCGGACATAACGTTTTGGCGCCCCTGATGTCTTAGCGGCAATAAACGAAATCAAACACCATTCAGCTGTAAGCCCTGATAGGTTCCCTGCTTGTGTCCTGAAGGTGTGCCGACACCAACTTGCTATTCTGTGGAGGAATTTACTGGATGCTGGTTATATACCTGAAAACTTGCTGTCCCAGTCTGTTGTCCCAGTTTTCAAAAAGGGAAACAAATCCCTTGCAGTGAACTACCGGCCGATCTCGCTCACCTTCATATCATCAAGGTATTTGAGAGGGTGGTGAGATCACGAATAACCCACTTTCTTGAAAGCAACAGACGG
>NC_142938.1:64362065-64367065 GCF_046866305.1 Octopus bimaculoides | reverse complement strand
ATTCAAAGTTAATACACAGCTATTCATAAAGTGATCTTAAAAACACAGAACGGAATATCCACGTGTATAGTCATGCCCACACTCACACACATACACACACACACACGTTCATTCACCTACATGTATGTGCGTGTGTGTGTATATATATATATATCGTGTGTATATATATGCATTAAAATATATATGCATATATACATATATATATATATATATATACGCTTTCTTACAAACGTGTATATGTATATGACTGCGTGTGCAAATTTGGTGATTTTCTTTCTCCGTCTTCCCTTCTTTGGACTTTTTCTATATTTCTGACGAAGATCTTCGGTCGAAACGTTATATCCTCTTTCTTTTCTTTCCTTTCCTGAGCGTCCAATAACACTGTACTTTTCCCACGTCCTCGCGTTGTTTTTTCGCGTTTTTTTTTCATGTTTTTTTCTAGTTTGTTCTTGTTTAAATTGACTATATATATATATATATATATATATATATATGTGTGTGTGTGTGTGTGTGTGTGTGTGTGTGTGTGTGTGTGTGTGTGTATGTATGCATGTATATATATATGTGTGTAATTATGTATGTATGTATATACGCATTCATGCGAACGTACGTGCATATCTACATACTAACAGGTAACTGACGTAGGTGTGGACCTTTACTAGTGTTGTTCAATGTCTAATTTAATAGCCTACCCCACTCTGAGAAGTCATGTTTTGGAATACTACAACCTCCAGTCGAGTAAGGAACGGAATTTTATCTGATTGTCGATGGTTTGCATGGTGTTTCTTGAAGGAATTTCTCTAGGTATCTTCTTTGATTTGGATCAGCTGTTGGAATGTCTTACTTCGGTCTGTGTTGTCTGAACGTGATGAGGGGACACTGAGGTGTCCTCTCAGTGCGCAGGCTTGGTTTGAACTGTATGCAAATGCTAGCTATTAGCCAAGAATCAGGGCCTCTTCTCCACACCAGACATGATTCTTTTTAAAGGGAGGGCGAGAGACAATATTGCATTGCCTCAATGTCCGCTCTGGAGTTACCATAACGAAGTGAGAGACTGCGTTGAACGACCTTAGAGATTTATAATTGAGGAAATCGATCCGGGTTCTTGGTTAATGAAAGTAAATTCGTAAATTTTAGTGAGCCCCGCAAAGATGGAAGACACATACAGCCTCCGAGTTATTTGAACGCAGAAGCGGATGAAATGTCTGACATTCTAACGATTCTGTCATGAAACGACCTAACAAGCGCTTTCGCATCTATAAACTCTTAAAAACTATCAAAGACATAGACATGTATTTGTCTATACATTCACATATACAGAGAAATATATCACCTGATATTACGCGCACACGCGCACACACACACACACACACACACACACACACGCATATACACATACACACGAGCACACGTATGCGAGTGACCATATGTATGTATATATACCCATATATGTAAGCGTTTATGAAAGTATATACTAGCACGTTCACATACACACACACATATGTATATACAGAGAGAGAGAGAGAGAGAGGAGGCAGAGAGAGAGAGAGAGGAGGCAGAGAGAGAGAGAGAGGAGGCAGAGAGAGAGAGAGAGAGGAGGCACAGAGAGAGAGAGAGAGAGAGGAGGCAGAGAGAGAGGAGGCACAGAGAGAGAGAGAGGAGGCAGAGAGAGACAAAAACATGCAGACAAACACACATATATACACACTTACATCTTCAGACACATACATTCACACAAGTATAGAAGAGCACGTGAAAGTCGGGACGTGAAGAAATTTAGTTTCAATAATATGTGTAAAGGTTTCTTTCGTTAAGAATTGTGAATAGAGAAAATTTCTTTCCTTCCACTTACACTTTTCACTCCCCATCCGCCCCCCTCTTCACCTTTTCGCTCTCTTCCTCCCCCTTCTTAAATACCATGAAGTGTCCCGTCTTCTTCCCTCCCCATCTAACCCCCCCCCCCCCCATCAATTTTCTTTTTTCTTCCTTCTTCAACGCCATGTCACGCGCAGAAGGAAATCTAGCATGAAACTAATGGTGCTCTCTCTATTGGTACGAAAAATTTGAACATAAAAATGGTGTATAATAGAATAGACATAAAGTAAAGAGGCTTGAATATCACAACAAACGCTGACTGGATAAAACAGGCATAAGTAAAGAAATAAAAAATAAAAGAAAGAAAAACGAGAGAGAGAGAGAGAGAGAGAGAGGAAGATAGAAGAAAAAAAGATCTTATTGGTTGACAATATAACAGTTATTTGGAATAAAAAACAAAATGGAGTGGAATGCGCCAGGTGGAGGTGAGATGTAAGGTCATGCAAAGCGATATAAAATTGTGGCTGAAAAAATTTCGACAAAAATGGTTAAATGTGTAGGAGGATATAAAAAAAATAATAAAGGACAAAAATGTTAGAAGTGCGTGTGAGTATAAGCAAAAAATGTCTAACAACAGTTTAAGGGATGAAGATAAAGTTATGCAAAACAGTATGAATATGTATACGACAAATATGAAAGAAACCGATGCCTGTGTCTGTGTCTGTGTTTATGTGTGTGCGTGTGTGTGTGTGTGTGTGTGTGTTTATGTCAGTGCGTTTATGTGTGTGTTTGTGAGTATATAAATTATCAGTTAGTTGTCCATAAGTCAGAAAAAAGCAAACACTAAAAGGAAAAATAGATCGTTTATGCATAAATACATACATACATACATACATACACACACATACACACGCACATCTCTGCCTATCGATAGATATGCATATATACAAACATATACACTCACTCGTACATACACACACACACATGCACATCCAACCGCCCACCCACTCATACACGTATAAATATAGATATAATATACATACACACACACATATATATATATATATATATATATATATATATATATAGATATGATATACATATATACAATATACCTATATATATATATATATATATATATATATATATATATACATATACATATGCGAGAATGTGAAAAAGAGAAAAGAAGTTATAATTGCGTGAGAGCAAATAAGAATCTAGTTTTGCAAAATAAACAACTTCAAAGCTTTTGGTTCTTTTTCTCTCCTTTTTTTGTGGGGTGGGGGTGTCTTTAAACCATATAAGTCTCCCAAAATGGAAGCAAGACAAATCATATTGTTCTAAACGTTTCGCGTCTTCGCAAACTCATGTGTTTGGAAATATGTAGTCAGAAAGTTAGAATTGCGAAGCGTACGTACGACATCACTGTATCTACGACTGCTCGCTTAACCTGTGAATATTTCGAAATATCTGGAATAACTGTTTATTCAGTGATTTTCTGAATCGTATATCCAGGCAATAGTTACAACGCGTATATGAAGAGATGTGTTGAAGAACTGACCATTAGGAGCAGGCATTGCAATGTAATTAGGAAATTCACTTAGCAACCAATGTCGTTTCGGGTTCAGTCTCACTGTATGGTACCTTGGGTAAGAGTTTTCGGCTATAGCTCGGGTCAACGTGTGAGTGAATTTGCTTGACCGCTAAATCTACACGTTTCTCTCTTTTTCGTTCTCTCTGTGTTTATTTTCTCATATTCATTTCTGTTGAAGAGCTTGGGCTTGAAACGTAAAATACTTTTTCATTTTCCCGAGCATCAAACTAGTGTTATAATACTATTCCACAGTCATACCAACAATCCAATAATACTAATCTACATATACAAAAACAACCATACCAACAATCCATCATCAGCTGCCCCACGGATATCATTATGGTTTCGACACCTGAACAGTACCATTCAATCCGGCTGTGTCAACAGCAATAAAATAAATGTTGTTCGGGAACAAACAAACCACAGAAATCACAGCTTTCAAACGCATTTACCCAATGTACATCCGTATCGATAAATATATTCCATAAGTAAATTACAACCACTCCTAAATAGAATGATACCTAACTTTTAGTACTGGGGGGGGGGTGTCTTCGAAATAACAATACTTATCAACGCAACGTCATCTGATCATAACGTGAACATCATTGTATCGCTCCATCGATCAGACTATCGGATGTTGTTATACACCGCTGACCACAATGCGCTTCCTTGCATTGCTGTAGCTTTCTAATGATGCCATTCTGTTGGTATAGGCTGGCAGCCCATATTCACCAGTCTGGAACACCAAACGTCCCATTTACTGTTGAGCGAACTGAAGCAGCGTGAAATACAGTGTTTTGCACATGACTACAACGTGTCGCTGGTCTGGGAACCGAAACCAGAATCTTGCGATCGTGAGTTCCAACTCAGTAATTACTAGGTCATGCCCCCTTTTCAACGTGAATATATTAGATTTCACTGAATATTCAGCAGGTGATTGAATTTCATATTTGTATATATTAATCCTTATATTTTTCGATTATGAAACTATAGCTTAGCGGGATGTTATCTTTTATAACTTACAACATTTAGGGTTAAAACGACAGGACCAAAATGGTGTGGTGTGATAAGCACACTTCAGTCTTCTTTTACTACTTACGTACTCTTAAACGAAAAATTTCAAGAATATTTCAACCTAAGGCACAGCATGAATCTTATACCATAATTTATGGCAATTTATTCGCGTTAAAAGCGTGAAAACATAAAGTTCTATATTTAAGAGATGAAGAATTATGTGCATTATTTACATTATTTACCTTATTTAAATTTGATGGATATTTGTCCTCATCTTGTTTGCACATGGCGTAGTGGTTAAGAGCGTGGGCTACTAACCCCAAGATTCCAAGTTCGATTCCAGGCAGTGACCTGAATACTACTACTACTACTACTACTACTACTACTGCTGCTGCTGCTGCTGCTGATGATGATGATGATGATGATGATGATGATGAAGATGATGATGATGATGATGATGATGATAACATCGAAAAATACCTTAGGAATGAGAACCCATGTTCGAAATTTACCCAAGACACCTGATGAAGGCTGGAGGGTATATCAGCCGAAACTTTGTGTTAACAACAAACGA
>NC_142938.1:64344565-64347065 GCF_046866305.1 Octopus bimaculoides | reverse complement strand
TGCTATTAATGGTGGTATCAAATGGACATGCCACCTCTTTCAATAGGCCGGTGCACTTTATATCTAAGATGACAATATCGGGTCTCGAATTTTCGATTGTGTTTTTCAGTTTGTTTCTTTATATCTTACTTTATATTCATTTTGTTATTCTCTGGTATCTTTTCTGCTTTTTGATTCGCAACATCTTTTCGCACAGTCGATGTCGAAGTTGAATTTTGCGATAAAAATGCAGTGAGGATGACTGCAAATCTGATGCCTCCATTTTTTAATAGTATTTTTGTGCGAATTTCAGGCAGTTATGTACTATTCTTTTATTCTTTTATTTGTTTCAGTCATTTGACTGCGGCCATGCTGGAGCACCGCCTTTAGTCGAACAAATCGACCCCAAGACTTTGTAAGCCTAGTACTTATCCTATCGGTTGTCAAGCGATAGTGGTGGGGACAAAGACAGATACATAATTATATACATACATATATATATACGACGGGCTTCGTTCTGTTTCCGTCTATTGAATTTACTCACAAGGCTTTGGTCAGCCCGAGGTTATAGCAGAAGACACCTGCCCAAAGTGCCACGCAGTAGGACTGAACCCGGAACCATGCGGCTGGGAAGCAAGCTCACTTACCACGCAGCCACTCATGCGCCTACATATATATATATATATATATATATATATATATATATATATATACATACTAATATATACTTTTGTTATTTACACCACCTGTCCTCGTCTGTTGTTATTTTTTGTATATTCTCCCATATATATATATATATGTATGTATGTATGTATATATATATGTATGTATGTATGTATGTATGTATGTATGTATGTATGTATACGTATATAAAAATATGACGGGCTTTCATACAGTTAATGTCTACTAAATTCACTCGCAAGGCATTGATTGAGGAGCTATGCTAGAAAACACTTGCTCAAGTTGCAGCGCCATTAGATTGAAACCGAAACCACGTGATTATAAAGGGAACTTCTTAACCATGCACCTATGCCAGCATCTTTTGCAAATCATAAATTATAAAAAAGCTTCATCCATTTGCATTATCGACCTACGGCCGATACGTTTCCTGATATATATTTGAGCTGAATCAACAATTGCAAAGAAGAGTTCAGAGTGCGGCCATTTTATCGAGACGCAAAACAGTAGCAGAATATAGATGGCTAATATTTAGACTGCAAAAGTTGAATGGGAACAATAATAGAACGCTAAGAGTGCATTTAACTATTCGGTGCAACGAGCCCGCGGCGCGATTTCGATTCTCGATCAAAATTATTTCACATAAAAATACCAATGCTACCTATAGAGAATAGAAAGACATTGCAGAATTCCATTTTCTTGATCCTGTATATAATTGAGATCGTTGTACGAAGTCGAGGTAAATCAATTTCTTAATAATCTAGGTTTAAAGTACACACACACACACACACACACACACATACGCAAACGCGATTGTGAACGAAGGTGTAATTATATATCGCAGTGTTTAATAGAGCAGTATATATCTGTGTATATATACATGTAAATGTGTGCATAATTTTATCTGTGTGTATGTGGGGGGGCGTATAAATATGCGTGTATATATGTGCTTGCGTAAACGTATACACACCCACGCACAAATATATATATAGGTGTATATATATATATATATATATATATATATATATATATATATATATGTGTGTGTGTGTGTGTGTGTGTGTGTGTGTGTGTGTGTGTGTGTGTGTCTTTGAATTGATTTCTTCTAAGGTATAATGGTTGATATTGATTATACATACTTAAATATATATACACACACTAAAAAATATATCTGTGTGTATGTGTGTGTGTGTGTGCGTGTGTGCGTATGTGTGTGTGTGTGTGTGTGAAATCTACGTATTCTATTTACATATATGCATTCCGATAAGTATGCACTCAGGCTCATTTGCATACACGTACATCCATCGTTCAAATGTGTATGACGCCAGATTAATGAAAGCCGATGAAGGTTAAATTAAATACATCTGTATGTGTGTATATATATATATATATATATATATATATATATATATATATATACATGTGTTTAAAGAGAGAGAGAGAGAGAGAGAGAGAGAGAGAGAGACACAGAGAGAGAGATGTAGGGAGAGATATTGCAAAGGAGAGAAGAAACGGGAGAGACGCACAAGAAGTGGGACACCAACCAGGCTATCACGCTTAATGATCAAGCAATTTCCTAATTAAGCTTCTGTCTATCATCAACATGTGATTACTAATGACATCATAGATGCATGTTTATTTAACTACATATATATATATTTGAGTATGTATGTAAGTATATGTGTGTGTCTGCATATGTGTGTGCGCGCGCGAGCGTGTGTTTTTATGCGCATGCGCACATATGCTCGCGCCTATATGTAATGCAATTTACGTTCTTTTGTACTTGTATTGATATTTAATTTGTTCCCTTTGTAGTTTTTCTTTCATCCTGTCTGACTGTCTG
>NC_142938.1:64317065-64339565 GCF_046866305.1 Octopus bimaculoides | reverse complement strand
GCGTAATTACGTTTTTTTTTTTCTTTTCTTATTTTTGCTCAAAATCACAAAACACTGTGTGCTCCAGATATCGAAACCCACTTCTTACCATCACAAGTATAGCACCTTCACGGTTTTATTAAGCATCAGTATCTATGTCGTACTTGAATCTTCGCTTTGTATTTCTTGCCAGACGTATTCGACAATCGACCAAGACGAAATTTTAAAAATCATTGTTACCTCTTTTTTACAGCAACAATATATAATTTGCCCAAATTTACTTATTGATTTTTCCTTTATTCAGCCAGGTTTTTTTTACACGTTTTTCAATACGTGTAAATACATATTGTATGTGTGGGAGTTAATGTGCGTGCATGTGCATACGTGCGATTGCGTGTGCGAATATACAATATACGTACGTATGTGTGTGTGTGCGTGTACATATGTGTGTGTGAGTGTGTGTGTGTATGTTTTATTCTCTTCTTTGTCCTGCCGCACGAACGAGCGCTAATATACCAACCTATTTACCTACCTACACACACACACACACACACACACACACACACACACACACGCATATATATATATATATATATATATATATATATATATATATATGCATACATATGTATATCATATACACACACACACACACACACACACACACACACACACACATATATATATATATATATATATATATATGTATGTGTATATATATATATATCTATATATATATATATATATGCATGAATGTACGTCTATATATACATATATGTATGTATGTATATATGTAGGTAGGTAGGTAGGTACGTAGGTACGTAGGTACGTACGTAAGTAGGTGGGTAAGTAGGTAACTAGGCAGGCAGGCAGGTAGGTAGGTAGTTGTATTAGCTCTCGGTCATGTGACGGGACAAGAAACAGAATAAAATATACATTAAAACGACCTCGGAAAGTGTTAACTTGAAGCAGTCGGCATGGGAATACGTTGCTCAAGATCGTCCACAGTGGCGCAGTTCTGCGTATTCTGGCAGTAACAACATTCGGTATCATGAATGATCAGTGAAAAAGTCAACTCGAATGAGAAGAGCTGCTCGGAAAGCAAGTATCCCACCGGATCCCGATTCTGTCATCACGTGATCCTACTACTGTAATGGTGGAGTTTTATGCCAATATATGGGGGATGATGGTGCTGCCGATAGTTGTTTGAAATAAGAATGGTCACTGTGCAACAGCAGCAGCAGCAGCAGCAGCAGCAGCAGCAGTAGTAGTAGTAGTAGTAGTAGTAGTAGTAGTAGTAGTAGTGGTGGTACTGGTGGTGGTGGTGGTGGTGACTATTGTTATAGCACTCTCAGTGATGAAGGCCATAGCAGGAGTGGTGAGAGCTCAAATGGTGTTGGTGGTAGCAATGATGGTGCTGCTGATAGTGAGAGCTGCACTGATGGGAGTGGTGGTGGTGGTGGTGGTGGTGGTGGTGGTGGTGGTGGTGATGGTGGTTGTGGGAGTGGTGGGAGTGATGGTAGAGTTGTTGGTGCTGTTGTTGTTGTTGGTGGTGGTGGTGTTGGTGGTTCTGTAGTTATGTGCTGGAATCTTTGCCGGTTCTGATGATGTCGGAACTAATAAAAAAGGTGTCAAGGAGGGTGGTATAGATGGTGGTGACAGGGGGAGCACTAGTGGTTAGCGTAGTGGTAGTAGTGGTGATGGCAGTGGTGGTAGCTGTAGTGGTAGTAGTTTTGGTGGTAGTTGTGTTAGTGGTGGTGGTAATAGTGGTAATGTTAGTGGTGGTAGCGGTAGCTGTAGTGGTAGTGGTGGTGGTGGTGGTTAGGGCGGTGTTGATATCGTTGGTAATGGACGTGAAATGTGGTGTAAGCCATTCCCCTAATTAACTACTACAAGGGAATGTTTTAATTAGCCTCCCACCACGTGACACAGATATTGTAGGCATGTTATTCATTCCTAATTAGGGCTAATGTTTCTTCAATTGGCTTGCTGCTCCATTCATAATATTTGCTACAGACAAACACATACACATACACACACACACACACACACACACACATACACACACACGTGCAAAGAGCAGACACACACATACAAACACATATCCGTTTACAAGCGTATTCTTTTATACATACTATTATAAATACAGACACACACACACACACACATATATGCATGTGTATACATACATACATACACACACACACACACACACACACACATATATATATATATATATAGGTATATATATATATATATATATATATATATATATATATATACGTACACAAACGTACACACTAAATTATCTGGCCTATAAATACGTTGAACAAATACATCCACATATGTGTATGAATAGAAAGCACATGTATATAGAAATGTGTCTTAGACGTATCCCCACCACACACACACACACACACACACGCATACACACACATGCACTCCTCCCCCGCGCATATGTACATATAGTCCTTAATGTGTATACATATTCATACACATGTGCAGCTTGGAAAACAGCTGAGCAACGGAAGTTAGCGTGAATCATAGTTTGGAAAATGGTACCAGCTGGAATCTGGCTCCTCTAAAGAGCGGTGTACAATGTAATTCCTGGTCAACATTAGTTTCAAATTTTGGCACAAATAGCTGGTACTTATTTTATCGATCTTGAAAGGATGAAAGGCAAAGTCGACCTCGGTGGAATTTGAACTCAGTACGTAAAGCTGGACGAAATGCCGCTAAAAATTTTGCCCTACACGTTAAAGATTCTGCCAGCTCAACGGAGCGATCGATCTAGATTGACAGGAATGACAGTCATTAGTGTGATGGAGGGAGACCGCCTTAAAGCCTTGAAGCTCTACTCTCTCCAGCACCGCCGCGAGCGGTACATCATTTGTACGATGTGGAAAATATACCACCAGCATTGCCCAAACGACCTGAACATTAGCTTCACGGTTCATCCAAGGCTGGGACCACGAGCCATACGTCCCCTGCCCAATTCAGAATCACAACATATAGGTACATTGCGGCATAATTTCTTTTCCTCAACAGGCCCTGCCCTGTTTAACATTGTCCCGAAACAGATAAAAGAGGAAAAGGATCCTATCAGCTTTAAACGGAGTTTAGACGGCTTTCTTCAAAGAATACCAGACAAACCACCCATACCTGGATACAACTCAGAACTGGATACAACTCAGTACTGGATACAACTCAGTACTGGATACAACTCAGTACTGGATACAACTCACTACTTGAATGGACCATAGACAAAGCTTGACTGTTAAAAGGATTTAGATAATCCTATCAGGTGGTGCTATTAAATTAGACATGGCCTGGACCAATCTTTGGTCGAAACAGATCTAAGTTTTATCTAAGTTTTTAAGTTTTCATATTCTGGAAATGTGCAAGTTTTTCTTTGCAGAATATGCGTTGTGACATAATCAAGCCGTGACTATCTTTACAGATGCACAAAGAGAAAGGTGGAATCAGCGTCAGTGCATTGATAATACCAGGGTACACCTTGCTGTTTCCCCACAAGATGTGTGAGAAAAGGGATAATTGTTTAGACTGATATGTTAATGTTCTCCTGTCGAGGGACGCATGAGACAGTGAAACTTTTCCAGTAGGGTCAGTCAACAGCCATCCGCAATGCGCCGTCCAATCGTAAGTTTATCAGCTAAAGGTTCATGTCGATCTTCTAGTGCCAGTTCAACTTTGGATATTCCCTGCGCCGTTGTTCTCTGAGAGTCCCACTTCAGGACTCGGCTGGCGAGTCTGTTCGTCGGAACTCTTACGACATATCCCAGCCAACTCATTCTGCTCTTACAGATCGTAAAAGACACTGGGTATTAATTTACTCTTCTTTTCACCTCCCCCGTTGCTGATAAAGTTATTCCATTTGATGTCCGGTAATTGCCGAAAGCGGCATAAGCAAAGGAATGCCGATATCTAGACTTCTGACTGGAATATGATGTTGGATTTGAAGGAAGTTATTTTCCCAAATGGTATTTGTAATAACAGGATGTCAGAAATGCCATTGACAACAAGAAATCTCAGAGACGACAATCATCTGTGAAGACGGAGTAATCACCGCGCGCGTGTGTGCGTGTGTGAAGTCTTCCTGTAAAGAAGCTGGTTTCTCGCAAAAATATAAAGCTCTATCGTTCGAATGAACAAACTAAAAAGAGTGTCATGTTTTGAATCTAAGAAAAGTCATGCACATTTTTAGTGTTCCACTTACAGATTGTATTTATAATGCTCGTGTTTGCTGGTTGAATTCGTTTTCTGAAAACCCTAGCTTTTCCAGGTTGCCACTAAGGCATTTACTCACCAAACCAAGTGCACCATTTATTACTGATATGAATGTGAACTTATAATCTGGGTATAGAAGCTATAGCTTTCATTTTTTTTCTTCTTTTTAGAGAGATATTCACATCATCAGAGCAGCCGGCTGATACATACCTTTTTATTCCTGTCTCAAACATGGATATCCGGCCTGTTATATTTACACTTAATAGGAATGCTGAGCGGAATATTCCACTAATATTTCTTGTGTTAATGTAAGTGTGTGTGTATATATTATAGCAAAATTTTGCTTCGCTAGGCTGAGCGGGCTGCGCCGGGCTGGGTTGGGCTGAGATTGGTAAGGGTGGGCTGGGTTGGCCTGGGTTGGGCCGCATTGAGCTAGTTTGGGTAGAGATGGGTTGTTCACGACAGGCTGAGCATCTCACGTCTGAACTGCGATTCAGTCTTTCTAATGGGATACTTGCTTTTATATTCACTTAATATTCTTTTCAAGGTAATGACTTCAGTTGGAGATATGTGGTTGTAAGCCGACAGATTGAGGTGGTAAGCGAACGTAAGTGGCTAGTTTTCCGATTTACAAATAATAAATAAAATAAATAATATTTGCGAGGTTAAAATGTCAGTAGGTGGTGCATTGTGTAAAAGTGCACGGTATTATCTCAATGGAATTGTTTACAAAATTTTGTCTGTGAAAGCAATGACCATTGATGCATGGAAAATTCATCTTTATATAAAAATGCATTTTTGTTGTTATCTCTGAGTAGATATCATCGCTTTGTGATGGCGATGCTCAATTTTGGAATTTAATGATTTTTAACTAGATAAGTTCGTTTATGAGATCGAAAATCAAGTGTTGAGAAACAGGGAATTTAACTACGAGATACGGCTGTTGTTAAGCAGGAACAGACAGAGAGGGAACAGAAAGAGGAAAACAGAGAGAGGGGGGGAGACAGACTGAGACAGACAGACAGACAGACAGAGACAGGGAGATAATGTGTTTATGGAGGTGTGATTATACGTATATGGTCCGATAATGTCTGTTCTTATTTTTGGTCATAATATAAATAATTTTACATCAATTTAATGGGTTACTCTATAGTTCTGTAAAGTGCAAATTTATTATTCTTAAGCAAAATATTGTTGACAATTTCGGCCAGCTAAGTAATTGTCAAACTGGTTGAGCTGGCCGAAACTTCGAAGTCACTGTTAACGACATTCTTGTTTAATATACATACATAAATTCATGTATACATATATACATACGGTGGAGGCGCAATGGCCCGGTGGTTAGGGCAGCGGACTCGCAGTTTAGAACTACTGATTCTAAACTACAAATTTTTCTCTAAATGGAGAAAAATTTGTAGTTTAGAATCAGTAGTTCTTTGACTGCTATTTCTAAATTTTCAGTATGTTGGAGAAGCAACTCAATGCTAATCCCTGTATATTTATGATTATATATATATATATATATATATATATATATATATATATATATATATATATATATATGAATGCGTTTGTGTGTGTCTCACTCTCCATACACACATACGTACACGCACCCAAACACATAAGAAATTACGATAAACATAAATTTATATCATTTCTTCCTACGTACGTTTCACTATTGCGGTTGTTTGGAATATTGCATTAAACCGCAACGGATCATCGAAGGAACATTTTATTATATTTTTACAACGATCGAATGTCTGAAGATGAACAGCTAGTGGGACATTTTATAAGTATTTTTGAAGGATTGCCTTCGTCCAATAGGTAGAACGTCTGTCACGTTTACATGAGATGTGGGTTCGCGTCTCACGGGCAGCCTTCAACTTTTTCTATCTAAAGGGTTTTTTAACCCAATATGTGCACTATCTATCTGTCTGTTTGACTGTCTGTCTCCCTATCCGTCTTTCTGTCTGAATGAATTAATATATGGATATGTATGTTTAAATATGTAAATGAATGTGTCTATGCCCGAATGTCGTGACCGTGAATTCAGTATATTCCACTATTTAATATATGTCCTTTAATTGTAGATTATTAGTCTACCTCTCTTTTCCTCTTGCCCCCATTTTTCTCTTCCTCCCGTCTCTCTTTTTCTCATCCTTTTTATGTCTCTCCCGCATCTCTTATATATTTACCTCCACCCAGTGTAAACCTCCCTCTTCCTATTACCCTTCTATCAATAACCGTTCTACAATAGACGTCTCCGTTACAACCTGTCTCCTTCTTCGCTCATGGCGCCCTTTCTCAACCCCGTCATTCCATCAACTACTTTTTTTCCGTTTAAATACATAATTTTACAAAATTGGACTTATGTTTTCACAAAAGAAATCTACTTAAAAAACACGCCATGAACCAATAATACATCACTTTCACAAGCGAAATTCCCAGATAACTCAATTGTTATAACAAGTTTATATTTGGTACAATAGGACGTAAGTAAATTAAGACCACGTTTCTTCTTCAGCTTCCTATTTCTTCACAAACACCTAATAAATATGAAAAGATAGTTTCCGTATTCCAACACCACTCACAAGTCGTTGGTAAGCCCATAGTGTTACGCAGTGAGACTGAGTCCGCAATCATGTTTCTTGGAAGCGCACTTCTTATCCCAAAGCCACACTTTTTCGGACACGTTGTATTAATGAATGTGTGTGTGTGTGTGTGTGTGTGTGTGTATGTGTGTGTGTGTGTGTGTATGTGTGTGTGTGTGTGTGTGTGTGTGTGTGTGTGTGTGTGTGTGTGTATCAGATCATCTGCAAGGTCTCTCGTGAATGCTACCGGTAAGATGGAATCCAGTACAACTTGCTGCATGGTCAGGTCGTCGGCTATCCTGTGGAGGAGGGTTGTTACAAACCCTGCAGAACTAAGAACAAGACATGGCAAAAAGACGGATGAACCCAATAAAGGTTCAACGACGATCTTACAAATATACTCAGAAATACTGGTTTGGTATCCGGTGGCCTGGATGACCACTGGGAGTAAGGTACCCCTTAGATTTTGTTAAAGTTTGTATCTTGGAGAAGGTCACTCTGATATGAAACTAAATATGCAGGAAATGGCGCTTGAGATTTTGGGGAACTTGCTTGCGTTTGAAATCTAGATGTTTCCACATTCCTTAGGCAACAAGCCATACTGATGCTAGATGTCTTGGTGCAGTTCATCTCTGGAATACATCAACAGTGTGAAGTGTGTCAGTCAGGTGAAGTGCAACCCTTTTTCGACCTAGAATTTGGACAGGTGTTGTGCCAGCTTGGATTTCGAAAACCTTGGATTTCGGAGAGGAATTGTTGTGACAAGTGATGATCATATTCTCAACGCGTTGACAGCCATCATGTGTGTGTGTGTGTGTGTGTGTGTGTTTGTGTGTGTGTGTTTGTGTGCGCGTGCGTGCGTGCGTATGTGTGTGTGTCTGTGTGTGTGTACACATGAGGGGCCTTGAAAAGTTCCTGGCTTTAAGGGTTGCGCGAAAGGTCTGGATGGAATACCAATATTCCGAGTTCTTTTACAGGGTTTAGAAAAACTGAAGAACCACTGCAGTAAGTGTATGAATCTGAGAAGGGAATATGTTGAATAAAATCATAATTAACTGATTCTCCTGTATTTTCTTTTACCCAAAGTGAGGAACTTTTCAGCACACCCACGTGTGTGTGTGTGTGTAAATGTCGAATGATGAAAATGTGTGATCAACACCGCATTGGTGGATTTAATTTTTTTATTTGTGAAGGCGACCACACACACATAGACACACGTATATATATATATATATATATATATATATATATATATATATATATATATATATATATATATATATATATATATATATATATATATATATATATATATAAGGTTTTTAACTTTTAAATTATCATATTCAAAAGAGACAGAGACTTTTTCCTCTGGAAAATTATTATATATATATATATATATATATATACATATATATATCTGAGTGTGTGTGTATGTGTATGTATATATCTATATAGATAGATAGATCGATACATACATATGCAGACAGACTGACAGACAAACAGAGAGATAGGCAGATACATATGAGTATGTATGAATGTGATTGTATGTCTTTACATATGTATTTGTATACACAGACACGCTTATATATAGATATATATATATATACAGTATATATATATATATATATGGGAGAATATACGAAAAAACAACAACAGACGAGGACAGGTGGTGTAAATAACAAAAGGATGTATTAGTATGACGCTCGGGAATACGGAAAGTCTTTGACGTTTCGAGCTACGCTCTTCAACAGAAAGAATACGGAGATATATTTATACACACACATTTATATACATACACACAGAACACATATATATACATATGTACACATATATATATATCTATACCTACATAAGTGGATGTGAGTGAGTGTGTGTGAGCGTATCAATGTATGCATGTATGTATGTATGTATGTATGTATTTTAACAACGGTATATAACGGAAATTTTCCTACTGTTTCTTTAGAAATACGCTGTAAAGCTCTCACCTTTTATTCAATGAATGTTAGTATAGTCACAATTCTATGGATGTTCCTTTCTCTTTCTCCCTCTTGCTCATTAACACACACACACACGCACACACACACACACACACACACACACACACACGCTGTTGCACAAGCGCATCTGTCTCACTTGCACTGTTTCTAAGCTCTCTTCACATATATATATATATATATATGCATGCACACTTACATACATACAAGCTTATAAATATATGTATATATACTTATATACATATACATGTTATCTACCATTCTACAATATATGTGCGTAGTGGGGGGATGCGCGCGCGGCCGTGTGTGTGTGTGTGTGTGTGTGTGTGTGTGTCTGTGTGTGTGTGTCTGTGTGTGTGCGTGTGTGTGTGTGTGTGTGTGTGTGTGTGTGTGTGTGTGTGTGTGTGTGTGTGTGCGTGTGTGTGTGTGCGTGTGTCGGATGTGGGTACGAGTAAATAGATGTTGCTGTATCCCTAGATGGAAATATAAATCCCAAATTATAATCAATGTACAAGGCCTACAGAACCAGATGTACTTTAGAAACTGCAGTCTGGCGAAGATAACCGAGTTGGTAACACTTCGAAGTTCCAGGCAATCGTTTCTTTATAAAAATTTAAACACACACAGACGCACACACAAGCACACACAAACACGCACACACTCATATATAGACATATACATAAACATACACACATATATATCAATATATATATATATATATATATATATATATCACATACAAATATGAATACATACATACATACATACATATATATATATATATATATATATATATATATATATATATATGTATATATATATATATATATGTATATATATATATATATATATATATATATATATATATATATATATATATACATACACACACACACAAACACACATAAAGTGAGATAGGGAGAGAGAGAGTGGGGTTTGTATTTATCGTATAATTATCTACATATATTATATATATAATTCAATTATGCATTCTTATAAATATGTAAATGAACAAACATATAGGTACATAATATATGTAGCCATATAAAAACAGCTATACATTATATAACATGCAGAAATATACATGCATATATATATATATTGGTTATATATATGTGTGTGTATATATGTATGTATGCATGGAGATACACGATTACACACATACACACTGACATACATTCAGAGCAAGTTGCTGAATCATTTTTGTGCTGACACTAGAATTCATATATATATATATATATATATATATATATATATATATATATATATATATATATATGTATGTATGTATATATTCAGTATTCATCAGTATACGTCACTAAATCTCTTTGATAGTTAAACATCCTTAGGGAATCCACGATTTATATTCTTTCCTTTACAAATTTCAACTTAGAGATAATATACGCTTTACTTACGAAGAAAATGATTCTTTGCTTTTGTGCAATTCATAATCAGATTTTCAGATTTGCAACTATGTATGTTAACTCGGAATTCAATCAGACATTTCTATGTATTATCAATATTTTCACTCTCTTTTCTTAAGACACATACACACGCACACATCCATACACACAGATATATATATATATATATATTGTGTGTGTGTGTGTGTGTGTGTGTGTGTGTGTGTGTGTGTGTGTGTGTGTGTGTGTGTTTGTCTGTGTGCGCGCACATGTGTATAGATAGATAGATAGGTAGGTAGGTAGGTAGGTAGGTAGGTAGGTAGGTAGGTAGGTAGGTAAGTAGATAGATAGGTATATAAACAAATAGATAGATATACAGACATTGATACTTACATAGGTGTCTATATATGTGCTTGTCTTTCATATGTGTATGTTTATATGGATATTTAGTCCATATATATGTAGATGTAGATGTATTTATATATATATGTATATATATATATACATATCTATCTATCTATGTATCTATCAATCTATCTATCTATCTATCTATCTATCTATATATATATATATATATATATATATATATATATATATATATATATATATATATATATATATATATATATATATATATATATATATATATACTAATCAAAGGGCACAACGAAGTGTCTACCCGCTAGAAAGAATAGTTAAAACTCTCATTTTGTTATTATTATCGAAGTCAACACAAATAGTCCATAATAACAACAGTATTAATATAAGTAATTGCAGGCCTAAATCAGCGTTATATAGGTATAAAATTAAAATTATATTAATGAAAGAACACAATGAAGCGTTTACACCAGCAGATTTCAACGTGGCGAACTGAGAAGATGATTCTAAGGGTTAAGATGTGCTGAGAAAGGTAAAAAAAACTTTGTGTCACACCAGAAACCGGTCCACATATATACCTGTTCCATTAAATATGCAGCTTTACGCTACAATAGTATGTGAGAGGTATATTTTTTTGTTCGTTGGCCCGTATACTGTTGTATCTGTTATTTTCAGTGTAACTTTTGGTGGCCCAAATGAGAGTGTTAACTCTTATTTATAGCGGTGGGTAGACATTTCATTGTGTCCTTTGATTAATATACAGGATGCGTAAGCTATTTGAGGGCAGATTTATGTTTATATAAAAAAAAACGGATATATAATGACAGATAATAACATTAACTGTCAAAAAATGCTATGAGGATAAAAATAAATCGTTTACGTAATATTATTCAATAAATCTACCTTTTGCTTCAACTACTGCTTTTATATGAGATCTAAATCATCTACATGTTCGAATCAAGTGGTCCTGGTTAATTTTGGACAAGGAGGGTCAAAGTTAGGAACAAAAACAGGACAGTGGTGACATAAAGGAAAACCGAACAAAAACAAACATGGAGGGTCGTTAGACCTGAACGAGGGGAAAATAGAGAACGCTGAGAGAAATATTTTCTTTGAAAAGAGAAAAGCTAGAAAAGAGAGAGATAGGAGACATCTAGTCCTTAGAACGTCCGTGCAGGAAAAAAAAGATGGTCACGTGAGGAAAAGAAGAAAGATGGACGATGGTCACGGGAGGAGCAACGAGAGAGAGAAAAAGAGAAAGAGGGAGAGAGACAGAGAGACAGATACAAAACGGTGAAGGGAGAAAAAGGAAATTGGAGAGGATAGGCGGTAAAACAGTATAGAGTGGAGTCGCATCAAAAAGGTTAAAATAAACTTACTTGGAAATGGGTGCGTGGTGTTCAATTAAATAATAATATAAATAATATACATACATATATATATATATATATATATATATATATATATATATATATATATATATATATATATATATATATATACAATTAAACCTTGGGAGAGGCATTATGCCGGTAATAAACACACGCACTGGTTCAGTCCTTTATTAATTTAATTTATATAGTTTTTTGTTAAATTATTTCATTGCACTCTTGCAATCTCTTCAGTAACTTGTCTCTCCACTTCCATTTATTTTGAATATATGATCTGGCGTTGTTTTGGCGTTGTTTCGAAACTGTTTGGTATGAGCATGTGAGTGTGTGCAAGTTCGTATGTGTGCACGCTCATATGTGTGCACGCACTTATGTGTTCGTGCTTATATGTAAGTATGTGCGTCCATATGTGTGTTTGTAACAATTTCGTTTATATCAGATCAGATAGAGACTTTTTAATTAATTTATTTACGTTCATATTCCGCATCATATGTGTGAACACACGTATCCACATCAAGAATCTTGCACACGAAATACACATACGAAATATATATATATATATATACATATATATATATGTATATATATATATATATATATATATATATATATATATATATATATATATATATATATATATATTTATATCCTCACCCTCAACTGCTTCACGTTCGCCGGAGATACCTACCAACATTCTCTGGGGTCGCGATGGGAACGAGAATGGGGCCCAATTACGCCAACCTCTTTGTTGGTTACATTGAGGCCCAAGTATTCTCCCAATTCTCCAGTCCGACCCCGGAACTATACGGTCGCTACATAGATGACTGTATAGGAGCCACCTCCCTCTCCCGCGAACAGCTCTGCCTTTTCATCTCCTTCCTCTCTAACTTCCACCCTGCTCTTGACTTTACTTCTACCATCTCTGACACCTCTGTTAACTTCCTCGATATCTCTCTTTCCATCAACCCCCCCCTCCAACTCTCTAACTACCTCCGCCTTCTTCAAACCCACTGACTCCCACCTCTACCTCAACTTCTCCTCCTCCCATCCATTCCACACCAAACGGGCCATCCCCTACTCCCAGTTCCTCCGCCTCCGACGTTTGTGCAGCCTGGACCAGGATTTCGAGACCCAGTCCCAGTATCTTGCTCGTCTGTTCATGCATCGAGGATACCCTCCCATCTTGTCCAATCCGCCCTCGCCCACGCTCATCGAATCGACCGCACCACCGCCCTCTCTCCTCCCCCACACCAATCCCCTAACCGTACCCCCTTCCCACTCCGTTTCCACCCTGCCACCCTACCCCTTCGTCGGAGGATCCTACGGGCCTTCCGTCGCCTCCAGCTCGATCCCACTACCCACCCCATTTTCCCCAACCCACCCCTATCCGCTTTCAAACGCGCCCGCAACCTACGCGATCTACTGGTCCGCAGTACCTTCTCCTCTTCCTCCCCACCCCCACCCGGCTCCTTCCCGTGCTCCAGATCCCGCTGTCACACCTGCCCCTTCATCACCAACACTACCTCTGTCACCGATTCGAACCTACAAACTCTTCACATTCCACACAGTTTCACCTGCACCTCCTCCAACCTTATTTACTGCATCAAATGCACCCTATGCAACCAACTCTACGTGGGGCAGACGGGCCGCCGGCTGGCCGACCGTTTCACCGAACACCTAAGGGACGTTCGGCTAGGTTCGGACTCCCCCGTCGCCCGTCACTTCCACTTGGCTAGCCACTCTCCCTCTAACATCTCCGTTTTTGGCCTCACCCTGCACCATGGGTCCACTCCCTCGCGACTCCACTTGGAGCAACGCTACATTTTTAACCTTAATTCTTCTTTCCCCTTCGGACTCAACGCAGCCCCCTCCTCCTTATGACTCTCCCCTTTACGTCTATGCAACACTTTTCTTTATTTTTTATTTTTATTTTTTTACCCTCCCCCTCGTCCCCTTTACATTATATCCCTTATTCTCTTGTTATTACACTCACTCTTTATCTCACCCCTACCTACACGCACACATACCTACACACAAAAAATATACGCACCCATACACACACATGTAAGCACACCTACCCCCAACACACCACACACACACAACACATATGCATGCACTCACACGCTCAGACTCGCCCACACACTTATACAAACGCACATACACACGCACACTTGCGCATACACACACACGCTAACAATCACGCAAACATACACACACACACACACCCAAGCATACACACCCTTGCACACATAACCCACATATACCCCCATTCACAAATACCTCCCACACACCTGACAACCCATACATACCCCCATTCACACATACCTCACATACCTCCCATACACCTACACACACTCCTCCCACACACCTTACATATATACCGACCACATACATGACAAACATACATGCGCGCCCTCACAAACACATATAGACGAACGGACATATATACACACACACACCCATGTATACGCGCACGTCTACATACACAGCCGCATACACATGCACGCACATACACACAGGAGTGCACACACAAAATAACACACATACCTGGCACACATACGCACGCACACACATAAACACACACATACACAAAACCACACACACACACACATACACAACATACATACACATGTACACACATGCACACATACACATATACACACATGCACACACACCTCTCACATACACAATACTCACTCACATACATAACACACACGCACGCACGAAAACATACACAATATACACATACACGCACGCACAAAAAATATACACACACGCGCACACGGAAACACACATACAGACACACATAAACACACACACACACCCGTACCTAACACTCACAATCCCACACACACACGCACATCCACACACATATACACACACACGCACACACCCACATACACACACACACTTCTCACCAACACTACACACTCACACAGACACGCATACAATCACACACACATGGACAAAAACAACACACGCACGTACAATAGCAAACACACGCACACACACATACACAGCAACTCACATATACACAACATACACATACACACAAACACACACGCACGCACAAAAACATACACATACACACACGCGCACATACAAAATACACACACACACGTACACGTACCCAACACCTACAACCCCACACAAACACGAACACACACACACTAAAAAAACAGCCTGTTGACTTTCTACCTACACTGTCTATAAGCGGCCACTAACCATTCCTGCTACTAACTTTTCCACTACGTCATACACACACACACACACACACAAACACACTAACAGATAAACCACCAAACCATGCACAAACACACACACACACATACATACATACGCACACACACGTTCTGTTATCACACACACACTCGCAGACTCTCGCGCACGCACAGATATTCATCTCCCTTTTTCACTCTCCTGTCTTAGAAAGAACTTTTCCCCCCACCACCTCCTCTTCCGGCTTTTTCACAATGTAACATCGTGGGCATCGGTACCATTTTCCTCTTTCTCCGTTCTTCCATTCTCCGAACTTTCCATCTTTCCGACGAAGGGCTACGCCCGAAACGTCATACACTCTCTCTTTCCTTTCCTGAGCGTCCAATAACACTATCCGTATCACGTCCTCACTTTGTTGTTTTTTTGTTATTGTTTTTTTGAACCTATATATATATATATATATAATTTGAATGTCCACGTTAGTGGTCAACGTCATATATATATATATATATATATATATATATATATATATATATATATATATATGTATATATATAAGAATTTAAGGATTGGAGAAAACGCATGTTATAATCGCATATATAACATGCGTTTTCTCCAATCCTTAAATTCTTAAATATACTCAAATACCCAAAATTTCAAGGAGTTCCTGCCACAGTTATTTTGTGTTCTTTGCTACATTGGTTTCTATTAACCCATTTATTCTATCAGAAGAATTTTTATTCATTAAGATAGAAGAAATACACATAATTATGTATATATATATATATATATATATATATTTATATATATATATATATATATAATACAATGATATGTGAGCATATGCATATATACATACATATACGTACACACCTACATCTACATGTATATATAAATGCATATCCGAGTATAAGACGTCAAAAAACGCGGACAAAAAAGGAACGGGAATATAAACAAAGCACAAAAAACGAACTTTTTTTACGAACAACAGAATGAACACATAGGAAAACTAACAAGCCACATATGGAACTTTTATTCCATCAGATGCTTCTATTCTAAACTAGGCGTTTCGAAGATGAGACAGTACGCGTTCTTAGAATAGCTCTTCCCACAAAGCAAATTAAATAAAACCTGCTATGCGGAGGATTCCAAAGTGGCAAACAGAAACCAAGACAGGGAAAACTAAACAGTGAAACAAACGTTGAGGGCCGTTAAGCCGAACGAGATGGGATACTGAACGCTATGATGTGATGAACTTGAGCAGAGACTGATAGCAGTTCGTGTTGCCTTTATGCTGGCCGAAAGGAGAAAGGAAGAGATGACCACAGTTCACGTGTGATCAACGAGAAGTGGTAGAGAGAAGAAAGTGAGATCCAGGCTACATATGTTTCCTTGCCAGCAGAGTCTTACTTGTAATAATTACTCGTAGAAGGTATACTCAGCTACTCATTAGGCCGAAGTTACCCTAATTATATATATATATCTTTGGTAAGTTAACTTGAAATCCCGTAACAATAATGTAACCTTCATATAATTAAGGTATCTTCGGCCAGGTGAGTAGCTAGCTGAATACCCAGCTGAATACCCAGCTGAATACCTAGCTGAATACCCAGAGGATCTGCTAACCAGGAAACATACGTAGCCGAGACTTTGCCAGCTCCAATCCCTGAATTTGGATTTTATTCGCATTCATAGCAACTGTGGTTGCTAACCGTGAGCTTATACGGGTAAGTCTCATAACCTTCGATGCTAATAAATTATTATTGCTCCTGAACATTGTTTTTTATACCTACCACAGACTGCTCCAACCTTATAAACTTCCTACACTTAAATATCTTGGTCTTACAATTACACACATACACACACACATGTTTAAGTGTATATATAGATATTTATGGTAAACTAAAGATGAAAGTATTTGTGTGTATTTAAATCGCTAACTTGTGCCTTCCACGCTCCAATCGATATATATATATATATATATATATATATATATATATATATATATATATATATATATATATATATATATATATATATATATATATATATATATATATATATATATATATATATATATATATATATATATATATATATATATATATATATATATATATATATATATATATATACATAAGCGCAGGAGCGGCTGTGTGGTAAGTAGCTTGCTTACCAACCACATGGTTCAAAGTTCAGTCCCACTGTGTGGCACCTTCGGCAAGCGTCTTCTAGTATAATCTCGGGCCGACCAAAGCCTTGTGAGTGGATTTGGTAGACGGAAACTGAAAGAAGCCTATCGTATATATATATATATATATATATATATATATATATATGCGTGTGTGTGTGTGTGTGTGTGTGTGTGTTTCTGTGTCTGTGTTTGTCCCCCAACATCGCTTGACAACCGATGCTGGTGTGTTTACGTCCTCGTAACTTAGCGGTTCGGCAATAGACACCGATAGAATAAGTACTAGGCTTACAAAGAATAAGTCCTGGTGTCGATTTGCTCGACTGAAGGCGGTACTCCAGTATGGCCGCAGTCAAATGACTGAAAGAAGTAAAAGAATAAAAGAACGTATATATAAGTAAACAAAGATGGCGTTTAAAATTTGCGACAGCTGTTAGAGTAGAATTTTCTCGAATGCAGCCATTAAAGATTACATAATAATATACAATTCACCTTCATTTTAAACAAGTAAGATTTCAAATATCGGATCAGATATAGCCAACAATATTTGAACTAGGGACACATTTAATTTTTGCAATCGAATAAAACAAGGAGACGTAAAAATATAGCTTAAAACAGGCAAATGAGAAACAAAGAGATCGTATAAATATACAATCTAAATTCACTTATCTAAATTGGTTTAACAGAGACACCGAATAATCTGACAAATCAATAGATTAGTGGTGCCAAGAGCAGTAATTAAAAAGTCATTGAAACCTTAGCTGATTTATTCTCATCTAAAGGAGACACGTCGAGGGCTGGTTGTCCAAAATCAAACCTTCAATAGTCATCTAGTTTCACCCCTTCCTATACATACGTACGTATAATATATATACACACACACACATAAATACATAGATTCATCCATCCATACACACACACACACACACATATATATGTAACTGGATATTCACATACAATCATATACACATACACATACACACATTCATATATTCATATGCATCTCCACACATGCGCGCGCACACACACACACACACACACACACACACACACTCATATATATATATATATGAAATGCATTTTCACATACAGTCATATACACATACACGCATATATATTCATATGCATCTGCACACATGCGCACACACACACACACACACACACACACACACACTCAAACACGCACATAGATATACGTATGTATGTACTGATATTTCTATACGGATACAGAAGTATAGAGAAAAGGAATATAAACGAATATAAATATATAAAGAAATAAATGTATAAATATATAAATAATAAACGACTACAAGAAATAAAACGGTCATACATTGGACTATCAAATATTACACTATATATATACATATAGATGTGCATAAACATATACGCATGTGTATATGTGTGTATATATATACATACATACAAATATATATGTGTGTGTGTGTGTGTGTGTGTGTGTGTGTGTGTGTGTGTGTGTGTGTGTGTGTGGAGGCGCACTGGCCCACTGGTTAGGGGAGCGGACTCGCGGTCGGAGGATCGCGGTTTTGATTTCCAGACCGGGCGTTGTGTGTTTATTGAGCGAAAAAAAAAAACGAAAGCTCCACGAGGCTCCGGCAGGGAGTGGTGGCGACACCTGTTGTACTCTTTCGCCCCAACTTTCTCTCACTCTTCCTGTTTCTTGAGTAACGCTGCGATGGACTGGGTCCCGTCCATATATATATATATATATATATGCAATTTTCTCCATTCTGTTCATCTATTTCTTGTGAAATATGATCCACCATGAAATTTTGAAATTAGGATGCGACTCTTCTTACTTGCGAGTTTATATGCGGATCTGTGATTCCCGTAACGACTCTGAAGGCATTCTTCGCACATAGTGAACCTGCATCATGGTAAAGGCAAAAGGTAAAAGATAAAATACTACATCTATGCATCTAAAAAGCTTTTCCGCGCAATTTCCATATACTTAATATTACTGTCTTCGCTTTGGGTTGACTAGACGTAGGAGACATCTGCCCAAGATGCATACATCAAGCAGTTCAGTTAGACACAGATTTCAGAAGGTGGCTGGATACAAACAAAAGAACCATGCCAATTTGTTAGCGATTGGCTGGTATTTTGCAAACTTCTTGCCTTTAACCCTCCAACGCGGAGTATAGGCGATTTATAATTGAATTCCATGTCGCATAATTTCTCGCTTCTGTACTTATTCTCTGCCATGAATGTCCCCCTTTCTCTAGTTCCTTTTGTGTTGATCTACGCCACTAGTTCTTAGGCCTACCCCTCTTTCTATATCCATCCGGATTCCACTGTAAAGCACTTTTCGCTGCATTTGGTGTGTCCTTTCTAATTGTGCTACCAATCCGCTTCCACTTTTTCTTAAATATTTGCTCTCTAATCGGAGCTTGATTCGTTCTTTTTGGTATTTTGCAAAAGGAAAAAAACAACAAAAAAACAAAGAGATTCTACAGGAAGATAAACATAAGCACATAATGGCTGTCAATCCTTAGGGGATGATGACCCGCATTGACCAATAATTTAGTTTAGATGTTAAATACAATAGCTATCAGATATTTAAAGTCAACAACTTTTCGCAACACCGTAAAGCTTCTCACGTACAAAGCTAAGCTGTCCAGAAGCAAGCAAGACCAAGGTTTCTGTCTTCACAATTAGGCGAGTGTTATTTCGAAATTTCGTTCTTATAAAGAAATGTCTAATGAAGGAGCTTTGAATCTAGGTTAGAAACCGGCTCTTTCTCTATTGCCAAGAAATCTGGAAATAAGACTGAACAATGACATACATACATACATACATACCCTGTTGTTGATGTTGAAATTCCAGTGGAGGAGCTTTGAATCTAGGTTAGAAACCGGCCCTTTCTTTATTGCCAAGAAATCTTCAAATGAATGAACAATGAATGAACAAATGAATGAACAAATAAATGAACAAATAAATGAACAATTACATATATAATGCATACATAATACATACATACATACGTACATACATACGTACATAAAATTACATAAATTACATAACGCTCTCTTTGTCTACATATTATAAACGGATGTGGACCCAGACTAATTACGGTAATTAATTTTCTAAAATATGATTATTGCCCCTCCCACTCTGTACAAATATTGTACATTAGCATCCTTAAAGATTTCAGGTTACAAAATGGCTGAGTCGTTACGACCATTATATATTATATTTTACTTGTTCCAGTCATTGGACTGTGGCCATGCTGGGGCATCATCTTGTTGGATTTTAATCGAACAAATCGAGTTCAGTATTTTTTTTATTAAAAAATTTTTTCTTTCAGTTTTGATACATATTCTCTCGGCTTCTATTTTTTTTTCTTAGTGAACTGCTCAGTTACAGGGATGTAAACAAACTGGCGCCGGTTGTAAAGTGGTGTAAGGTGGAAGTAGGGGAAAATACAGAAACACGAAACACACACACATGCACTCATAGATATGAGTGTGTCAATGTTGTGCGTGTGTATGCATGTGCATGTATAAATACATACACATATGTGTGTGTGTGTGTGTGTGTGTGTGTGTGTGTGTGTGTGTGTGTGTGTGTGTGCATGTGCATGTATATATATACATATATATTGGCGTAGGAGTGGTTGTGTGGTAAGTAGCTTGCTTATGAACCACATGGCTTCGGGTTCAGTCCCACTGCGTGGCACCTTGGGCAAGTGTCTTCTACTATAGCCCCGGGCCGACCAAAGCCTTATGAGTGGACTTGGTATTCAGAAACTGAAAGAAACCCGTCGTATATATTTGAATGTGGTGTGTGCCAGAGGGTTTGCAAATCCAATGGGGGTCTTAAAAGACATGTTAGGATCCACAATGAGCAGAACTTACTTGCAGGTATTGGTAGTGCAAATCAGAGGTGCAATCTGTGTGGGTGTTTTTTCAAAACACTGTCTGGTTTAAAAAGCCACATCAGACGCCATGAAAGGGCTAAGGTGTAGGTGCAGGAGGTGGTCAAACTCTGTTTAAGGAGTAGACAACCACCATATATATATATGTATATATATATATATATATATATATATATATATATATATATATATATATATATATATATATGTGTGTGTGTGTGTGTGTGTGTGTGTGTGTCTGTATGTGTGTGTGTGTGTGTGTGTATGTCTGTATGTGTGTGTGTGTGTGTGTGTGTGTGTGTGTGTGTGTGTATGTTTGTGTGTGTATGTTTGTCCTCCCATCATCGCTTGACAACCGATGCTGGTGTATTTATGTTCCCGTCACTTAGCCGATAAAATAAGTACTAGGCTTACAAAGAATAAGTCCCGGGTTCGATTTGCTCGACTAAAGGCGGTGCTCCAGCATGGCCGCAGTCAAATGACTGAAACAAGTCAAAGAGTAAAGAGAGCATGCATGTACACATCCACACATACACACAAACATATATACACACACAATTAAAAGTTACAAACCTCATTCAGGGATAGCAAAATCCTAAGAAAGTACAAAGAATATTGAACATTACATTTAATACTCAACTGGAAGGTAACTTTATAAACTGTAGCTTATATATACTTATTTATCATAATAATAAGAGGAGAAAACAGAGAGGTAATTAATAAATTATTATTTATTAATTAAACAGTTGATAAAGATCTCTTACAGCTGTTTCAATTCTAGCCCTTCAGAAAATCAATTAATTAAATTAAGAATTATTGAAAGTAGAATCTCTTCAGAGGTAGATAAAGATATACAAAATAGGTGTTCAATTCCTCCATGTTGAGGAAACGGCTGCAAACTGTTAACAAAGTATTCGGTCACTGACCTCGTGTTAATGCATTAAATCAATTGATATTATGTAAGAGACATCTTGTCTCGGGGAGACGGGAGCGAGTCGAAATATATACACTATTATCTCCAGCGTTAGTTTCGTACCATCTTAACGGCTACGTTACACAGACGTTTTACTCAACAAGCAAGAATTGAATATCTATTCTTTATCTTCTTATCAACCTCTGAAGAGATTCGACTTTCAAATAAGTTTTTATTTTAATTAATTTTCTGAAGGTCTAGATGTAAAACAGCTGTAAGAAATGTCTGTCAAATTTTT
>NC_142938.1:64284565-64312065 GCF_046866305.1 Octopus bimaculoides | reverse complement strand
GTGCATGATTGCGTGTGTGCGCGCGTGCGTGTGTACGTGTGCGGGCGCGTGCCCGTATGTCTGTGAATAGAATTTATTTCCGATGTGGGAAATAAACACAACCTCAACCACTTGGTTAGCATTCCCAAGATGTTGGATTGGTGTGAGATTTATGTCCAGTTTGCGCTTCTATAAATCGATTATCTACAGTGAAAACGCGGGCAAGAACAAGGACGACGTAGATGGACCATCTAGGTGGTCCTTCGTCCAGTTTCAAATGTATGTCTTTATATATATATATATATATATATATATATATATATATATATATATATATATATATTCTTTTACTTGTTTCAGTCATTTGACTGCGGCCATGCTGGAGTACCGCCTTTAGCCGAACAAATCGACTCCAGAATTTTTTCTTTGTAAACTAGTCTCTTTTGCCAAACGGCTAGGTTACAGGGACGTAAACGCACCATCATCAGTTATCAAGCGATGTTGGGGGGACTAACACAGACACACAAATACGTACATACATACATACACACACACACACACACACACACACACACACACATACATATATATATATATACATATATATACATATATATATATATATATATATATATATATATATATATATATATATATATATATATGCAACGGGCTTCGTTCAGTTTCCGTATACCAAATTCACTCACAAGTCTTTGGTCGGCCCGAGGCTAAAATGGAAGACTCTTGCCCAAGATGCCACGCAGTGGGACTGAACTCGGAACCATGTGGTTGGGAAGCAAGAATCTTACCACACAGTCACTCCTGCACGCCTATATATATATATATATATATATATATATATATATATATATATATATATATATATATATATATATATATATATATATATATATATATATATATATATATATATATATATATATACATAAACGTAAACCGGCACTACCAAAAACCGAACGGTGGTTTTACTGCCACGTTGCACCTCCATCACTCGGTTCCATCTAGCAGCTTTCTCCTCTCGCGTCTCACAGCACGCATCTAGCTCTCTGACAAGGCAGACTTCATGCTTTGCGTCAAAGAATTGATGTGATTCCTTTCCTAAGCGCCTCTTGCAGGTTTCTAAGTCTCCTTCTGTTCAATTTTCTCTATCGCAATTAGGCTCCTTAACTTAATCGATTCTAATCTAAACTAGAAAGGGTAAGTGATCATTTGTGGCAGCTTTACTAATTCCCAAATCCGGTCTGTGTAATCTTCGTGCATCTGGAGTGAAGTATTCAGCCTACAGTAACCGGCTCCCAGTCTATGACGCTTATCTAGGTCGACCGTGTAGATGACAAATTTGTATTACGTGTAACTGACCATTTTGAAATATGGATCACCTATGCTATCATTATCAACTGCCCTACAGAATACTCTATTTAGATACGAACCTAGACGACCTGATGCGGTTTGCCTATGTCCACGTTGGCTCCCGATCAAAATTCTTATAAAACAAATGCATATTGTAATACTTTTTTTAAAAGATATATGAATTCCTAATATTTTAATGATCTTCTATACTTTGTGGATAATTATGTCTTAATGATTCAGACGGACAAAAGTTGTAGCAACGTTCCTGGGATTTCGGACTAGATGTGAAGGGATGTAAGAAAATATTAAAAGACATTATACGTCCGGAGTCGTAGGATTATGCTTGCTTCTGTATTTAGTGTTCAATTAAAAAAAAATCATAACGAATAAAAGATAGAAATCATATATAACAGTCTCAATTTAATTTTGTAGAAGGAAGCAAAAATAAGAGGCTGAAATATTCCTTCTTTTCTCGAAAACTTCTCGATGATTAATCTGATGTTACTTCAGGGCATTAAATAAACAGAAGTGACTTCAGCTGGAGATTGAAACTAAAACGCCATTCTCGGTTTGTGAATTGAATTAATCTTTTAAATATATTCTTCACCACTGGAGAATAAAAGCAAAATAATCCAATTTCATTTAAAAAATTATCGCGTTCAAATAGCATCTTCGTTGTTTCTTTTTCGATTTAAATTTGAGATGTTCTGTAAGCAAGAACTTCAACTCTCATCTGTCTGTTCTTTCAGTTTATTTGTTGATGAAATTATTTCAATATGTGAACCATTCCGTTAAGTTTAGCCATTTGTAGTTATAAGGGTGTTAAATTGTAAAAAAGAAAATTAAATCAAAATTAATTTATTACCCCCCCCCCCTCAAAATCACACCCTTCAATGGTTTGACTGTCTTCGAACGTACGATCACCATTGGCTAATACGGAGTAGTATCAGAGTAAAGGTAGGAGGAGAATAAAAATATTACTATTTATAGTAAAGCCAAGAGTAACGGTAATGCCACTTTTCGATTACTCTCCGCGTAAGTTAGTTAGTACTGAATAATCAAGTATCGCGACCACCATCTTGTTATTGTCTCCACTTTGAACGGAACAGAAACGGCGCGACAACAATGGTAAATTTGCTACGGTTTATTTCCATTCTGTCTTTACAAAAAATCCAGTTTTGAATATGATAACCTTTATTCACATTTACAAAATGCTTTGTTCAAATTTATAAGTAAAATTCTTTTCTTGCTTTCGCAATGTTTATATGGTTGCTATTATGTTAAACTGTCGTATGTCTCAATTTAGCCAAGTGCGTTTTATTCAATATTTATTTTTGCTTGCTCTTTTGGTCAAACTATCGTATCTCTCGTTGCTTCAAATGCCAAGATATCAAAAGAAATTGTCAAAGTGTAGTACAACGGGTTTGCTGTGGAATGGTGAAACTTTTTTTTTTTTTCGCCTTCTGGAAAAGCAGCGTTTGGGACTTCCGACCCTTTTGTATAATGGCAACAAATATTGAATTTTTTAAAATTGAATTTTCATCTAGATCTGAAAGCAATATGTGACGGCCAAAAGCTGTCATGTAACAGTATACTACATTACATGAGAAACAAATGTATAGACAACTCTAAAAGCATTTAGAAAAAAAAACCCTTTGATTTTAGTTAGTATGACGTTAAGAATTTTTCAAAAATCAGTCTTTTAATCTAGGACTAAATAACGACGACCGACCATAAAAGCTTATAGAAACCCTCTTCGAAATTTACAACGAAGAGATATAGACTTATACAATCCTTCTTCATTGGAAACCTTACCCCTCTATTCGCATCCGTTGCTCACAGTTAACCCATTAACAATTTTGTATTACAAAACTGTATTTAATTTCAATTCGGTCTACATTAACCATTTTCTAGTCTTCACAAAATTGTATTTAGAACTATATATTAAAAAAATATTTAAATACAATTTTGATTTTGTTTGTCAGAATTTACTATTTTCAGTTATTTAATATAGTCTCTTTCTATTGTTAAACTGCAATATTTTCTGGGTATGTTTTCCGTGTCTGCCATACAGCTTTTGCTGTTAACACGATGGGTCTCTAGCCTCATTTTACGCTTTGTCCCAGGGTTCCAATACGATATCTTAAATTTGACATGAGCGGCGTAATATTTTTACATTATACTATGCGAAGCAAGGATCGCAGTGTTAGATACCCACGTCTTGTGGTACCCTAGTTCATATTACATCTTAGATACCACACGACCTACCCGTGGTCAATTAAAAATTTTAATTCTTTTCTATTGGAAGATCTCGAAATTCTTTTTTTTTTTTTTCACAAAGAACTAATTTGATTTCCATGGCAAGTAAAATAGTTTTCATTTCTATTGGAAATTTTTTTTTTTTTTTTTTTTTCAAAGTATTAGCTATTTTTGTTTGAGACAATTTTGTTATTGAATCTTTTATACTTCATGGTGAAATTAGAAGAAAAACGAAAATATAAAGTCTATTAAATTCTCTTAGCAAAAGCACAAATCAAAGAAATCGGAACATACCAGCTTTAAGAGAGCCCATAAGAAAGGAAAAAAAAACCCACCGGCTGTTTGGTCATGCGGGACTCGCGAACAGCACCGGCAGGACGTGTAGGAGCCCACGTGTTAACGGTTATCACGCTATCGGAATCCAAATATGTAACTTGTAAGTGGTTATTTCGGTATGTTTTGAACCTTTTACGAAATCGCTAGGAAGACTAATGGATGACTTTTGTGACTAGCTTGGGCTCCCTAATTAAGGATGGGAGAAAGGGGATAAAGTGAATAATTTCTGATTTCTCGTTATTTTCTCATGTTTGAAATCATTACATTGTAAGTACTGCAATCATTAAGTATTAAATTATATTTAGACGTAGAGATTGGCCAGTATAGTCGAGTCCGGATCCTAATACGGTGATAGTTTTTTTTTGTTTCAAGAATTTTTTCCTCGACTTTAACCTAATTGATTGAAGTTGTTAATAAAATAACTAGATAATTTTTAATAATAGATATTCTTGTCTCTGCTGGATTACATGTGAGTTTTTTCCACACGCTAATTTGATAATTTTCAAGTTTCAAAAAATGTCTAAAATAGTGTAAAAGTGATTAATTTCAATCCCACTTTAACTGCATCGTGCGTAAATCTCTCAGGAAGGGACACTCCAGCAGATCGTGTAGAAACTGTAGAGAATATTTTGCCTTTAGTCGAGTTTCGTTATTTTCATGTCGTTTTCCCCTGATCGCCTTTCATTTGACCAAGGTATTTAATTTTTTAGTTTTTGATCTTTCTGTTGTCTAAGGATGAATATTGATGTACGAACCTGTTTTCAAATGTGATTCTGGAGAATTGAAGAGGCAGATTTACCGTATTTTGGCTCACTCATTTGGCTCCAGCCAAATTTGTTTTATATGCTCCGAACGGCGGAAATTGTCTGAAATAGTATTCAAATTATTTTTTAAAGAATTTAGGGAAGGCCATTTGCTTAACTGATAGTTTTTGTAAGGGAGCGCAAATAAAAAAAAAATCCTCATTGTGCACTTTCTCTTACAGTTTATTTGACGGGCGTCCACATGGCCACAGCTATATCCATTTCCGTTTACTAAATTGACCCACAGCTATACTGGAAGAAACTGTCTCAAAATGTAAAGTGTTGTTGAAATGAAGTAGAACGGCGTACTTACACTAAACGTGAACGTTGTTTTAAAATATTTGTGTGCTTAACAAATAGGTTTGAATTTATAAATCTTGTGATATTATCTCTTGTGGTATAATCGTTTAGCTCTCAGGCAACTCATTTCAGTTATTTCAATCCCCCCCCCCCAAAAAAAAAGACCATTGTAAAGGTTCTTATGTACCTCTGCATGGCTCGTGTTTAAACCTCATGAAATCTTGTTGGCGAAAACTTATGTTCAAATGCGTTTCAATTATCATTCTATTTTTTCCAAATTTAGAGTTCGCGGGATATGATAAACGTTTTGTTAATCGATAGGGTATGATCGGAAGAAATTCGACTGCTATTTCTAACAGGCAGTACACCACGGCAATGCTCCCTTTTGGGCTCAACTCCCACTTTTGTCCGATTTCTCTAGCTTGTAAAATAATTCTATCATACAACTCCTTTTTTTTTTTTTTTTTCAGAGAGAATGTATCAGCATTCACATAGGACAAGCTGGTGTCCAAATTGGTAACGCTTGCTGGGAGCTCTATTGCCTTGAACATGGAATCCAACCAAATGGTCAAGTATCATTTAAATCTTCTGGTCGTAATGATTCGTCTAGTACGTTCTTTCATGAAATAGGCTCTGGGAAGCGAGTCCCCAGAGCCATATTCATTGATTTGGAGCCCACAGTTGTTGGTAAGTATAAACGTTTCACAATTGTATTTGCAACGAATAGACCTGCCGTGCATTTAATGTTCTGGTTCATCAATCTTTTGTGTTTTTCTGTGTTGGAAAAAGCTCGGAGATTTGTGATGAAGCAGTGGTTCCTTTTTTACTGCTATATTACCGAAAGTCGTTTTCTTAAATATTGGAAAATATTTCAAAATTCTGTTGTGCAACAGAACTGTTCACGGCAGCAAAATGTGTCGACTATAAAATCGGTTAAATGTGAGTGGAATAGTGAGTGTTTATGTATCTGTTGTTTGAATGTAAGTATTGTTAGCAGTATATTCTGAGGAATGTCGTGCATGGAATTATTCTGTTGAACTGATAAAGCAAGTTATACGTAACTGTTTGATAGATCTCTGCATTTTATGCTCTTCTGATATAAGAAAAATCTTTCAATTATTATATTGCTGGTTTGATATGATGTGATTATTGCTCAATCTTATTTTCCAGATCAAATACGCGTTGGAAAATACAGCCAGTTATTTCACCCGAACCAACTCATCAGTGGTAAAGAGGATGCAGCCAACAATTATGCCAGGGGTCACTACACTGTTGGCAAGGAAATCATTGATTTGGTCTGTGACCAAATTCATAAAATGACTGAACAATGCTCTGGCCTCCAAGGCTTTTTGATTTTTCATAGTTTCGGTGGCGGTACTGGTTCTGGTTTTACGTCTCTGTTAATGGAGCGTCTGAGTGTTGACTTTGGTAAAAAGACAAAGCTTCAATTTTCAGTCTATCCGGCACCACGAATTTCTACAGCTGTAGTAGAACCCTACAATTCTGTCTTGACCACTCACACAACACTAGAGCATTGTGATTGCGCTTTCATGGTCGACAATGAAGCAATTTATGATATCTGTAAAAAGCATTTAGATGTTGGGTATCCAACATATATGAACCTTAATCGTCCCATTGCTCAAGTAGTGAGCTCTATTACTGCTTCTTTAAGGTTTGATGGGTCCCTTAATGTTGATTTAACAGAGTTTCAAACCAACCTGGTACCTTATCCACGTATTCATTTCCCGTTGATTACGTATGCACCTATAATATCGGTTGAGAAAGCGTACCACGAGCAGTTAACTGTTTCTGAAATAACAAATGCGTGCTTTGAAACTGGTAACCAGATGGTTAAATGTGACCCTCGTCGTGGCAAGTACATGGCTTGCTGTCTGTTGTACCGAGGTGACGTGGTCTCGAAAGATGTTAACGCAGCTATTGCAGCAATTAAAATGAAAAAATCCATCCAGTTTGTGGATTGGTGCCCAACAGGGTTTAAAGTTGGTATCAACTACCAGCCCCCAACTGTTATCCCTGGAGGAGACATGGCCGAGGTCCAACGGGCCGTGTGTATGCTGAGCAACACAACAGCTATTGCTGAAGCTTGGGCCCGTCTGAATCATAAATTTGACTTGATGTATGCCAAGCGAGCTTTTGTTCATTGGTATGTTGGTGAAGGTATGGAGGAAGGAGAGTTCTCGGAAGCGCGCGAAGATATGGCTGCGCTGGAGAAAGATTATGAAGAAGTTGGTATAGACACAGCTGAAGTGGAAGATGAGATTGAAGAATATTAAATCTTATTAGAAATGGTGGGTATGATATATACATACACACATGTATGTAGTCCCCCAATATTAATTTAAGCTAACGAATGAGCTTTTGAAATATTAAAATTGCGTTGTTTTCTTGTTTGTGTTACATATTCAAAATAATTACCTTTCGAAATAACATTTTTTTCCAAATTTCTTTGAAATAATAAAAATTAATCGCAATCAATTGACATCTTTCTCTAATTCTTGAAAACGTTTTGTCTTCGTATTTGGGATCAATTGAGTATCCAGATACTGGGACACATTTTGTTAGTCAACGCTAACAATTTTTGCTGTAAGGCTCAGCAAGTCTGGGGAGAGTGGTTAGTCGATTACATCAATCGCGGTAGTTCTACTTGGACGGATGAGCAGTGTTTAAACTCAGAGCGTAAAGACTAACAAAATTCCGCTTGGCATTTTCCCGGTGCGGTAACAATTCTTCTAGTGTGCCTCCTTTAATTTTATTACTATGGGTACCAGGTCTGAAATTGTTTTAGGAAGCTTGGCGATTACATCGACAGCAATGCTCAAGTGGTACTTACTTTACCGACCGCAAAACGAAAGGCGAAGTTGACCTTCGCAGAATGTTAACTGAGGACGTAGTTTCGAAACGCCACTAAGCTTTTGCCATTAAGTATTTTTTTTAAATTTAAAACTTTCAACGTGTGTAAATTACATAAATATCCTTGTCAGCCGTATTACACTTTGGCCATGCTGGGGCACCAACTTGAAGAGTTTCAGTCGAATGACTCTATCCCAGGACTTCATTTTTTAAAAACCTGGTGCTTATTCTATCGGACTCTTTCGCCTAACCGCTAAGCTATCGCGATGTATACACACCACCGGTTGACACACAAGACAGGCTTCTTTACGTTTTCCCCTACCAAATCCACTCCCAAGGCTTTGGTCGGCGAGAGACTATAGAAGAAGGCACTCGACCAAAGTGCTACTTTATTGAACTGAACCCAGAGCCATATGGTTGGGAGACAGGTTTATCACATACATATAACCGTGTGCCAATATGCCTATACATATGTCTGTATATGTTATTGTCGTGTCCGTGTTTTCTTAATTGTGCGCGTATTACCTATCTTTCATACATATCTACACACTTTAATATCTATATGACTATAATTTATGGTAGGACAATTTTTTTTTTTCAGAACACTTTACAGGACAGTGCGCGCACGTGTGTGTGTGTGTGCGCGCGCGCGTACGGACGTACGTTGCAGAAAGCTCTCACATCACCATTCCATCTCCCACTTATCCTCGTTTTCCTCTCTCTACGTAAATAGACACACACACATTGCGTGCGCGTGTGTGTGTGTGTGTGCCCGCCCGCGTAGAATTAATGCCTGGCGTTCTGAGTTCAAATTTCGCAAACGTTATTGCTAATTATGAACTTCGTTCATTTATATGCTGGTGGCTGTGTGCTGAATTTGCTTACTAACCGCATGGTACTGGGTTCCATCCTACTGTGTGGCACCTTGGGCTAGTGTCTTCTATTATACCTCCGAACTGACCGAAGATTTTAATGAGTCTGGTATACAGAAACTGAAGGAAGCCAGCCTTGTGATTGTTTGTGTACTAGTTTATTCAAGTTTCCAGAGGTACGCTTGCTTTGGCGAAATATCAATAAAACTTATTTGTGCCATAACTATGCTAAAAATGGCAACTGACATACCCAGAGAAATTTGGAAATTCATATATCTATGGATGTTATCTGTCAAACGTGGCTGGAAGTATCGGCGGAAGAAAATGTCGCGCTTCAGAAATTAAGTTAACATCCTGGCGCAGCAGCATGTATTTCGTCGTTGATATATTTTGTGATTTTGACGCATTCCAATGCATATAAATAAGTAAATGATGTAACAGAAGGTTATCCTGAACAGACATAGTAAATGACCCTTTCTATCGTAGGTATAAGTCCCTGAAATTTTGATGAGAGGAGCTAGGCGATTAGATCGAACCCTCACAGTGTCTATCTGGTATTCACTTCATCGACCTCCCGATAGAAATGAATAGTAAAGGTGACCTCGATAGAATTTGAACTGAAAACGTTAAGACGGGTGAAATTCTAATCATTTTGTTCAGCGAGCTAACGGTTCTGCCAGATCGCCGCCATGACAATATGAAGAATAATACGTTATATAGTGACTGGTAAGAAGCGTGTTTCCTGCGCATGCGTTTGTCAGTTGAATTGTTGGTTTTGCGAGTGACACGCGTGTTTTTTTTTTTTCTTTTCTATTTGCTGTCTTGGGGGTGCGATATTTTCCCTCTTGTTTAATGGAGGGGTCTCGTATCATGAATTACGAAAATTTGAGTCCTTCAGACTGTGTCGTCTGAAGAGATGGTAGAATGTATAAAAAAAATTGATGAGAAAATGGAAGCAAAAAAATTATGCTGCAGCGACAAAAGAAAAACGTGAAGACGGGAGTCTGGAAGAATTAAGTAAATTTAAAGAAAAGCTTAAAAGGGAGGGGAACGAAGTGAAAAGTGTTCCCCACCAAATAATTTTTAAAGGAAAAACAAAAAACAGTTTACAGGACGTACTCAGTAGCAACCAGGAAAATAGTCATGTCGACGGCTTAAGTTGAAGGGGCACTGAAACCAATCTGGTAAGGGATTTCCTACCTTGCCAGAGGAAAAAAGTTTGGGACGGTGGAGGTGCAGTTCCGGGAGGTAGCTACCACCAGGCTGCACTCAGCAACACCGTTAAAAACAGATGAAGTGGTGGTTCTACCCGTATACTTTGGGAGACGTGCTTCCAGCGTTAGGGTAGAAGACATACCCCTAGAAGTGGATGTAGCCTGGCTAGTGGTTGCCATACTGCTAGGCATGGAGGAGAGGGTAGCGGTCCTGCAGGCCACCAGAACACCCCACAGGAACTGGCAACGGCAGAGATTGGACATGATAATAGAGATGGGCCCGAAAGACATTTAAAGTATGGTCAAGACCATCACGGTCGGAGAGGTAACACTCAGAGTTAGTGGAAGGAAGGATCCCGTGGTGCTATAAATGTGGCCTGAAAGGCCACGTTAGAACAGACTGTCCTCCACCACCCGTGAAGGATAAAGACTAACACGAGAGCGAGAAGGAAAGTGCGACTTCGCCACCGACGAAAACCAGTACCAGCGTCGAGGAGGAAGAAGTGAACGAGGAAAGAAACGGATGGGAAGAAAAGAAGAAAGAGAAGGAAAAAGTATGCGTTGTAAAAGACGAACCCCATCCCACTACACCCATTCTACCCCAGTCACTCCCTACAGACACCAACCCTCTCCATGCCCCACCTGGCACAACGACAAGCGCAAGCACACAGGAACCCAAAATTCTCCACCCTCACCCTGGGATAAAAAACATATTGTACTGTACAACGGACAAAATAAAGAACTGTATAATGAGACAGGCGCGTGGGACGCAGCGATAAAAGTGAATATAACAGGAGTAAGGGGATGCTGCCGGAGTACGTTCGCTGTGCGGTGGTGGACTCGGAGTATTTTGCGAGGTTAAAGGATTATGAAGAAGACTTTGAGTGGTGGGTCAAGAAAATAAACACCAGTACCATGCCAAAACGGGTAAGCTATTTTGAGATTTTAAAGAAATATAATATAGACATTTTGTGTAAGAGTGGAAATTAGCTATTGCTAAATATAAATGATGTGGTAAACTAGCGTTTTAAAAAAGATGTATTAATGGGTTCGCTCGGAGGTGGGGCCGTACGACTTCATTTCATCTTTCATTATATTTAATTCATCCTTCCCATTCGTTTTTTTTTCGGTCCCCACCTTGTGCTGTCCCTTCTATGTACGGCTTTCATGGCCAATTTCATAAAATGAAGAAGCTTGCTTCCCAATCAAATGGTTCCGGGTTCAGTCCCACTGCATGACACCTTGAACAAGTGTCTTCTGCAATATTCTCGGGTCGACTAAAGCCTTGAGTGGATTTGGTAGACGGAAGCTGAAAGAAGCCCGTCATATATACTATGTATGTATTTGTGTGTCTGCGTTTTTACCCCCTCACCCTCGCTTGACAACCGATGTTTGTGTGTTTACGTCCCCGTAACTTAGCGAGATGACCTTTTTCTTAGTATATAGCACAAGTCGTCAGAATTCAATGTATTGTAAGAACTAAACTGTTATGACTATGTAGGAGTAGAAGTGGCTGTGTGGTTAAGAAGATGGCTTTGCAAATATGTACTTTCGGGTTCAATCTCACTGCGTGGTTCGTTGGGAATGTGTTCTCTACAATAGCCTCGGGCTGACCGAAACGTTATGAGTGAATTTTGAAAACAGAAGAAACTGTGTAGAAGCTTGTCGTATATTTACATGTTTGTACGTTTGCGTTTGTCTTCCAACACCAGCTTGACGACCAATGGTCAGTTTGTTTAGCCCCCATAGGCTCGCGATTTGACATGAGACACAGATAAAATAAATAGCAGACTTGAAAAATAAAAAGCAACAAAAGCAAACATATTTTCTGGGGGTCGATTTGTTCCACTAAAACGCTTTAAGGCGACGCTCCAGTATGGTTGCAGTCTAATTGCTGAAATAATTGAAAGCTAAAAGCTAAGATAAATATAACGCATGTTGTTGTTGGCACTCCGTCGCTTACGACGACGAGGGTTCCAGTTGATCCGATCAACGGAACCGCCTGCTCGTGAAATTAACGTGCAAGTGGCTGCGCACTCCACAGACACGTGTACCCTTAACGTAGTTCTCGGGGATATTCAGCGTGACACAGTGTGACAAGGCTGACCCTTTGAATTACAGGTACAACAGAAACAGGAAGTAAGAGTGAGAGAAAGTTGTGGTGAAAGAGTACAGCAGGGTTCGCCACCATCCCCTGCCGGAGCCTCGTGGAGCTTTAGGTGTTTCCGCTCAATAAACACTCACAACGCCCGGTCTGGGAATCGAAACCGCGATCCTATGACCGCGAGTCCATTGCCCTAACCACTGGGCCATTTCGCCTCCACATAACACATGTATGGATTATATAATTCTTTCTAATCGACTCTAGTACGCAACTGGTGCTTAATTTATCGATCACTAAAAGATGAAAGGCAAAGACGACCTCGGCGGAATTTGAACTCTGAAAATAAAGACATGGAATACCACTAAGCATTGCGGCCGGCGTGCTAACGATTCTGCCAGCTCGCCACCTTGTATGGATTATATAATAAAGAACTAAACGCGCTTTTACATCGTTTACGGTACTTTTGTGCATACATAATTCATTTATAACCTACTCAATGTCCACGCTTTATACATACATACATACATACATACATATATATATATATATATATATATATATATATATATATATATATATATATATATATATATATATATATATATATATGCATACATACATACATACATACATACACACATATATATATACATATATATACATATATATATATGCGTGTATACATATATATATATATACATGCATGTATATATATATGCGTATATATACATATATATATATGTGTATATATATATATATATATATATATATATATATACAACTATATATATATATATATACAACTATATATATATATATATATATACAACTATATATATATATATATATATACAACTATATATATATATATATATACATATATATATATACATATATATATATATATATATATATATATATATATATATATATATATATATATATATATACATACATATATATATCGTCATAACAATCGATTTATCCTCTTTGAGGTTTTCTAATTTCCTTTCACCATTTTCGATTATCCAAGCTTAAGCAGATTCATAAGTCATTTCAAAGACTTTCACATTCTTTGAATTACTCAATGGTAAGAACAAGGGTTATGTGAGTTAAGAATTATTTATGTGGATCAATTAAAGGCTGATAGAGTCGATAATGGATCTAACAATATTGATTGTACAGCGAAGCATTATTATTGTTGTTGTTTGTTTATTTCTGTTGGCCAAATGCGAGGTACAACTCTGCAATAGTTATAACAAGCTCACTTTGCGACTATGGTGCTTCGGGTTCAATCCTGTTACTCGCAGCTGTTTAGGCAAGTACTTTCTGCTACAGCCCCATAATCCCGAGCTGACCGATGCCTTGCGAGTGAATTTGGTAGACGGAAACTGCGTGGACGCCCGTCGTATGTATACATATTTATATACGTATACACGCGCGTGCGGGTGTGTGTATGTGCATACGACGTGTTTCTTTCAGTTTCAGTCTACCAAATCCACTCGCAAGGCTTTGCTTAGCCCGGGGCTATATTAGAGGGTACTTTCCCAAGGTACCATGCACTGAGAGTGAATCAGGAGCCAGGTGCTTGGAAAGCAAACTTCTTACAGCACAGCCACGTCTGCACTTCAGTATATTTGCACACATACACTCACACACACACACACACATACACACACACTCACACACACACACACACACACACACACACACACACACACACATGTATATGTGCATGTATGCATATATGTGTGGAGGCGCAATGGCCCAGTGGTTAGGGCAGTGGACTCGCTGTCATAGGATCGCGGTTTCGATTCCCAGACCGGGCGTTGTGAGTGTTTATTGAGCGGAAACACCTAAAGCTCCACAATGCTCCGGCAGGGGATGGTGGCGAACCCTGCTGTACTCTTTCACCACAACTTTCTCTCACTCTTACTTCCTGTTTCTGTTGTGCCTGTAATTCAAAGGGTCAGCCTTGTCACACTGTGTCACGCTGAATATCCCCGAGAACTACGTTAAGGGTACACGTGTCTGTGGAGTGCTCAGCCACTTGCACGTTAATTTCACGAACAGGCGGTTCCGTTGATCGGATCAACTGGAACCCTCGTCGTCGTAAGCGACGGAGTGCCAACAACAACATGCGTTATATATATCTTAGCTTTTACTCCATGTACCCACATAGGGATTAACACATACTTTATGAAATTATTATTTCTTACATTTAATTGTTTATGTTGATTTTATTCACACCATGTACCCAGACTTTGTGGACACCCTGTATAATATTCAAGTGAAAACCTTGTAGTATACTATGCAAAGCTCGTTCACAGTTGTTGGTTACCTGATGTCATCATACAGTGGAAATGCTTCTGGTACTGTATATGCATTGGGAATTCTAATTTACATGATTACATGAATATATATCAAAATCCATATCTAAATCGATATAGATATGGATTTCTCATCTACATTATCTACATATGTATACATATACATATAGTCGATTCCGTTTGATTTCATACCAGATCATTTACATAAGTCAATTAATTATGCAACTTTAAATGCAACTTAAAAAGAAAAATAGAACCACCTACATGAAATCTATGTAAAATTGATAGGTTATTTGCATATGCAAATGGAATCAATTTGGGATAATTACATAAGATTATTCCTCATTTTGAGCAAATATTGTGAAAATTTGCATAAAATGGAGGAATTATTTAATTTGACAGGAATAAAGATGATTCTGGAAGCTTCTGATTTCGTAATGAGTTGAAACAACAATAGTCTGTCGCTCCTGTTTATTATCCACTGATGCGAAAATAGTAAGAAGACATGCATATATACTTCTACATACAAGGTCTTCGAATATTCACGTATTCTTACCATTTCTGCGTGGCTTAGTTGTTATGGTATTTGGCTCACGACCCTAATGTCGTGAGTTTGATTACCGGCGGCGTTGTTGTGTTATTGAGCAAGACATTTTATTTCATGTAGCTCCGATCCACTCAGCTGGCAAAAACGAGTTGTACCAGTAATTCAAAAGGGCCAGCCTTGTCACATTCTGTGTCATGATGAATCTCCATAGGAACGATGTTAAGGACACGCGTGTTTGTGGAGTGCTCAGCCACTTGCACGTTGATTACATGAGCAGGCTATTCTGTTGATCGGATCAACTTGAACCCTTGACATCGTAACCGTTTTCATTATTGGCTGCAACTATAAAGGGGACAAGGCTCGAAAAGTTTTTAGTCAAACAAATCGTCCCCAGTTTTCATTCTCTGTCTAAATCTGGTGGTTGTTCCATATCAGGACAATTATTCCCTAGGACTAATTCTCCCCGACAACTACCCCCAGAACAATTACCCCTTGGTTAATTACCTTGGTTAATTACCCCTTCTCCAATATATTATGAATTTTTAAATCATCATCTGTTGTCCTCAGGGATAATTGTCCTTGGGGGAGAATTTGTCAGAAGGCTTCCAGGAAAGCGAAACGACCCAAGTTACACGGCGAAAGCAGCGAAGTTTAGGGGTAAGAGTTTGATGCTTTGGAGATACATAAAATGTGATGGTTCAAGAACGTTGGTTAAAATTGAACATTATGTCATAAATTTTCATTATAGACATTTTTCTGTTTTAAAAAAACTGTATCTTGGTTGGTTTATGAGAGGTGCAGAAAACTTTTGCATGAAAACTTTTGATGGTCGCCTCGCATCTTCCCATCTCATTCAGGACCCTTACTACAAAATATAATGATTAGTTATGGAAATTACTCCAACTGGGCCAATGTTTCATCTGTAAAAAGCGAAATGCGAAACATCCACTTATAAGTTGGCAATTAGTAGAAATTTACAATAGTTTAAAGTGGTTGAAGACTTTTTCACGGTACTGTATTGGAATTGCGGATTGCCCAACAATAACGTTTTTACTTCATCAATGGCTTCTACACTAGAGATAATGCATTACTTCACTGCCTGATCTGCGTAATTCTGCCTAGCCAATTAGTGGCGTACTTCACTTTGATATGTCTTGATTCTTTATTGAACCATTGTAATCTTCTCTCTCTCTCTCTCTCTCTCTCTCTCTCTCTCTCTCTCTCTCTCTCTCTCTCTCTCTCTCTCTCTCTCTCTCTCTGTAAATATATATATATATATACATATAAGTTACAATAATTCAAGTAATCCGGTAGTACTCGTAAAAAAAGCTCCTTAAAGTATCATACTACAAAACATATAGAGTAAATACTACGCTACAGTAGAAAACGATAAACTGTGAATAAAGTCATAAATAACAGAGAGATAGTTTCATGAAATATTACTTAATAATAAGAAAATACTAATATAACGAGAAATTGTTTCGTAACTTAAAAGCATGTAAATAATTCATATTATTATATTTAATGATACAATCCAGGATTAGGCGTAGACCGAGGAGGGCCGCTTGGCACCTCGAGTGCTGTCAAGGCATTCACAGCCTTCTGCCAGGCGGGCAATGCGATTGGTGGCAGTTCCACTCTAGCGTTCTATAGAGGGTTAGTGGAGGAAAAGTGCGACGACGTTCTCGGGGAAATTCTGGGCGTCGACGAGGATCAACTTACTGGTCTGTTTCGGAGAACTTTCGGGTCTGAGTCTATGAATAACTTTCAGAGATCCTTTGCGGGATAAACTTGTCAGGCACGGAATTACCTTCAGCCGGTCCTGCCTAAGGTGCGCGCAGAGCGACGAAACCGTACTGCACGCCCTAGTCCAGTGCCTGAGCATTGCTGACCCGTGGGTTTATGTCGAAAACCTCCTGTCGCGTGTAGGACGGAACCGGCTATCAGCTGAATCCATAGTGAAGATTGCCCCGCCGCCCTCTTTTGGCCGGGAGGAGCAGACAAATTTTATTTGTCTGGGGGCTGTAGGGAAAGAAGGAGTATGGTGGACTCGTTTGAAAGGGCTAAAGTCAGACACTTTCCTCTTTTGTCAAGCCCTCATTAACATCTTCAAGTTTCACTTGAAGAGGAAAGTGAGTGTAAAGAGGAAAGTGTTGCCTTCTAGTAAGTTTATTGAAAGGTGGATGAATGTTGGAAGAAGGGTCAGTGTGAAAGGATCAATTCTGAGCATACACCTGTGAAAAATTAAAGAAGGGCTCTTGCCCTGTTGATCAGGTACCCGTGGCTTTGGGGGGGGGTTCCCACGATTAACCTTTAAAGTGCCTCCTCCTATTGGGAGTTTTGCTTGTTTCATTTCTTTCCATTATTTTACTTTGTACAAGAACGTGAAAACCCCTTGTATCGTCCGGTTTTTTGTCTTTTAATGTCATTGTATGTCCTTTTATGTTTGTATATATTAGCCCTTGTGGCCAATAAAAGAATAAATTATCATATCTAATGATAAATGCATTACATGTCTGCATTAGAATAGCAATCTAACTCATACTCAATATATATATATATATATATATATATATATATATATATATATATATATATATATATATATATATATATATATATATATATATATATATATATATATATATATATATATATATACATATATATATATATATATATATATATATATATATATACGTATATACATACGTATATGTATGTATGTATGTATGTATGTATGTATGCACTCATCAAACCATTTCTGTCATGTATGTCTTTATATATGTATATATATAAGTCATAAATGACAGAAATAGTTTGATGAAATTTTATTTAACAACAAGAAAATTCTAATATAACAAGAAATTGTTTCGAAACTTAAAAACATGTAAAAAAAAAAAAAATTATTATTATATTTGATAATAAATAATTTACTTACATGTCTATATTAATGTACAAAAAAAAATGCAGAATTTAAGCTACTTTCTTTCAGCGGAAGATGTCGCTTAAATTCTGCATTATTTTGAATGATATTTTGCATTGATACGGCCATATATGTAATTTATTTATTATTAAATATAATATAAATCATTTATGTGTTTTTAAGTTACGAAACAATTTGTCGTGATATTAGAACTTTTCTAAATGTTAAATAAAATTTTATCAAATTATTTCTGTCATTTCTGAATTTATATATATATATATATATATATATATATATATATATAGAGAGAGAGAGAGAGAGAGAGAGAGAGAGAGTATATATTAAAAATGAAGACAGCCCCGTTTATGGGATTACCTTAGGTTTCTCGTCCATAAAGGGTTTAAATTTATGGCGTATCGTTAGATCCCCACAGGTTTTGGGATCTGACGATACGCCATAAAGCTAATCCCTTTATGGATGGTAAACCTAAGGTAATCCCATAAACCGGCCTTCCTCATTTGTAATACAGATATCAATTATGACTTGACTTTAACTGTTATTTTAATCAAATGCAGCCCGAAGTGTGTGTTCGCACCATATATATATATGTGTGTGTGTGTGTGTGTGTGTGTGTGTGTGTGTGTGTGTGTGTGTGTGTGTGTGTGTGTGTGTGTGTGTGTGCGTGTGTGTGTGTGTGTGCGTGTGTGTGTTTGTGTTTCTGTGTTTGTCTACCCAACATCGCTTGACTACCGATGCTGGTGTGTTTACGTCCCCGTAACTTAGCGGTTCGGCAAAATAGACCGATAGAATAAGTACTAGGCTTACAAAGAATAAGTCCTGGGGTCGATTTGCTCGGCTAAAGGCGGTGCTCCAGCATGGCCACAGTCAAATGATTGAAACAAGTAAAAGAGAGTAAAAGAGAGTAGGTCGGTGGATGTATGGTATTTTCTAGAAAAGGAAACCAATCTGTCGTTCGGCCTATCATGTCTTTTGATCAGAGCAGACATGGTGGCTACGCTATAACAAACAACGACAGCTTCGATGCTACCGGCTCACCTTTAATATTATCATCGTTGTGGTCAAGCATCATCATCATCATCATCATCATCTTCATCGTCATCATCATCATCATCATCATCATCGTCATCATCATCATCATCATCATCATCATCATCGTCATCATCGTTGTATTGGTCGTCGTCCGCTTCCCAACATCGTCATCGTCATCATCATTGTCACCCCACCACCAACATGATCCGCTTCTCTTTCTTCCTCCTCATCATCAGCATCATCAACATCACGACCACGACCACCATCACCATCATCATCATCGTCGTCATCGTCGTCGTCGTCGTCATCATCATCGTTCCCTCACCACTATCATCGTCGTCACCATCATCACCACCATCATCATCCCCTCCCTCCTCCTCTTCCTCCCTCCTCCTCTTCCTCCTCTCCTTCCTCCTCCTCTCCTTCCTCCTCCGTCCTTCCTCCTCCTCTCCTTCCTCTTCTTCTTCCTCCTTCTCTTCTTCCTCCTCCTCCTCCTCTTCTTCTTCCTCCTCCTCCTCTTCTTCCTCCTCCCCTTCTTCCTCCTCCCCTTCCTCCTCCTCTTCTTCCTCTTCTTCCTCCTCTTTCTCTTCTTCCTCTTCTTCCTCCTCTTTCTCTTCTTCCTCCTTCTCTTCTTCCTCCTCCTCCTCCTCTTCTTCTTCCTCCTCCTCCTCTTCTTCCTCCTCCCCTTCTTCCTCCTCCCCTTCTTCCTCCTCCCCTTCCTCCTCCTCCCCTTCTTCCTTCTCCCCTTCTTCCTTCTCCTCTTCCTCCTCCTCTCCTTCCTCCTCCCCTTCTTCCTCCTCCCCTTCTTCCTCCGCCTCTTCCTCCTCCTCCTCCTCCTCTTCTTCATCCGCCTCTTCCTCCTCCTCCTCCTCCTCCTCCTCCTCCTCTTCTTCATCCGCCTCTTCCTCCTCCTCCTCCTCCTCCTCCTCCTCCTCCTCCTCATCTCCTTCCTTCCTTCCTCCTCTTCCTCCTCCTCCTCCTCGCCGTCGTCGGATCTCAGTATCATCTCCGTCTCCTCTTCTTCCTCCTGCTCCTGCTCCTCCTGCTCCTGCTCCTCCTGCTCCTGCTCCTCTTTCTCCTCCTCATTATCATCATCGTCGTCGTCATCGTCATAGTCGTCATCATCATCGGCATCGTCGTCGTCATCATCATCACCATCACCATCACCATCAACAGCATCACCATCGTCATCATCATCATCACCGTCGCCATAATAATCCCCACTATCATTATCATTATCATCATCATCATCATCATTATCATCATCATCACCACCACCATAATAATCCCCACTATCATCATCATCATCATAATCATCATCATCATCATCATCATCATCATCACCATCATCATCATTCACATCATAATTGTCATAATCGTCACCATCATAATAATCAGATCCGACCACTTCTAAGTAGGGTATTATGCTCAACCAACCAATCAAATACTAATTGTCATGTGTGCCTAATTGACATCCTTCCTTCCTTCCTTCCTTCCATCCTTCCTTCTTTCCATTCTTCTTTTCTTTCCATCTTTCTTTCTTTCCTTCTTTCTTTATATTTATCCATTTGTCAAAAAGATACGCCCGTCTCTCTCTCCCCCCCACCCCCACCCCCACACACGCACATACCTCCGCATCTACTCACCCCCCCCCCGCCCTCCCTTATCCCAAATCCGCGAAATATATTAATCCCTCAATTCAGTCGTCATCCACCGAAATCCCATCTTGGGATTATCGTGGCAACTGGACCACAAACACCTGACAACAACAACAACAACAACAACAACAACAACAAGAAAAGCAGCTTCAACAACATCATCATCAACAACAACAACAACAACAACAACAACAGCAGCAGCAGTAGCAAGAATTACTGCTACACTACGGTGAGTTCGAACAGCGATTCAATTTGCATAACAACTAAAATTTACAAAGAAAAAGGGAGGGGGTGCAATAGCAGTATCAAAATACTGATTTCAAATTTTGGCACAAGGCCAGCAATTTGGCGGTGCGGGGAGTGGGGAGGAGATATACGTTTACATCGACCCCAGTGTTTGACTGGTACTTATTTTTATCGAACCCCGAAAGGATGAAAGGCAAAGTCGACCTCGGCGGAATTTGAACTCAGAACGTAATGACGAACGAAACGCTGCCGAGAATTTTGCCCGGCCAGCTTGCCACTACTACTACTACTACTACTAATAATAATAATAATAATAATAATAATAATAATAATAATAATAATAAGAAGAAGAAGAAGAAGAAGAAGAAGAAGAAGAAGAAGAAGAAGGAGAAGATAGATAGATAGATAGATAGATAGAACCCTCTTCAGTTCGAAATAGCCCAGCTATGGAAGATGAAGAAGGTGAAGATAGTGCCAATTATTGTTGGATTCTTGGGAACAGTATCAGAAGGCATCAAGAGGAATATAAAGGAAATTGGAATAGAGTACCCAGTAGAACTGTTACGAAAGGTTTGCCTCCTTGACACGGCCAGAATAATCAAGAAAGTATTAGATAGCTGAAAAGAACGAATAGCATGGTTCCATGCAAGACTCCAGGAGCTCCAACAAAACCTGTGATAAAAAGAAATAATAATAATAATAATAATAATAATAATAATAATAATAATAATAATAATAATAATAACTACCTACAAGGAACTACCAGGCCAACATATTAAAAAGCGGTTGTTTCCCAACATGTCGTGTATGTCAACAACAAAATGAAACCATTGATCATGTTGTCTCCAAGTGCAGTCTTCTTGCGCCTACAGAGTATCTCAACAGGCATGATTGAGCAGCACAGTATATTCGCTGGGTAATTTGCAAAACCCTGGACTTGCCCCATGATAAAAACTGGTGGGAACACAAACCACCTCCAATGCTTGAAAATGATCGCATCTCGCTCCTCTGGAACTTCACCAGTCAAACTGACAGAAAGATAGATGCAAATAAGCCAGCCATGCCTCTTTTAGTTTGTCATCTTCATTCCTGTTTTTGTTGCTGATGCAGTTGTTGTTGCTGTTTCTGCTGTTGTTGTTGGTTGCAGTGTTTAGTGCCATATCATTCAATCCTGTTCGAGCTATGTCATTCTAGCTTCATGATTGTATGGTTAAGAAACTTGCTTTGCATCATATTGAAAGACTTCAGACAAAAATCATGCCTCCTCATTGATATGGCTGTCCGAGTCGGCATAAACGTATCTGTCAAGACCTACCAAAAACTGAGCAAGTATAAAGATCTTGAAATAGAAATTAACAAAATGTGGAACCTGAAGACTAAAACAATACCTGTTGTCATAGGTGCCATAGGAATGATAGCAAAAAGGGCTGATTGCTACCTAGCTCAAACCCCAAAATGGCTGAAGTTCAAAAGATAGTGCTCATGGGAACTGCCCATATCCTACGTAAAATACTGTCTATGTGATCTCAAATTTTAAAAGAAACTCATTATTTTCTATTTTCTTAAACATTCCGTAGAACAATATGTGCAAAACCAAATATATGACACCCTAGGCATAACACCAACATCAATTTCTAACTTACCTCTTGAGGTCTCTGGATGAGCCTTGGAGCTAACTTGTATAAATGTAAAGCAAAAGTCAAACATAAAATAATAATAATAATAATAATAATAATAATAATAATAATAATAATAATAATAATAATAATAATAATAATAATAATAAAAAGCCGGACATAGTCTTAATTGAGAAAGAAAGCAAACTATGCTGGATCATAGATATAGCATGCCCAGCTGACAACAAGTTATGCGATAAGGAAGAAAGAAAAGACGAGAGATATGACAGGTTAGCTTGGGAAGTAAAGCAGTTGTGGTCGCTGAAAAAGGTAGCAGTAGTACCAGTAATTGTTGGAGCCCTGGGAACAGTGAGCAAAAATCTCGAGAAGTACGTGGAACAAATAGGGGCTGCAATAAGGGTGGAGCACTTGCAGAAATCAGCACTGCTTGGAACCGATGTAATGCTTCTGAAGGTGATCGAAAAATAAGAGATATTACCTTAGTTCACTGGTATTGAACAGCTGACACTATAGTACATCTCCAGCGTTAGAAGCTGTGCAAATACAATAAATAATAATAATAATAATAATAATAATAATAATAATAATAATAATAATAATATTATACTCTGATGCAGTACCAGGCAGTGGCTCTTATGGCTTCTGATCTTAACTGACTGGAAGTGTCATCATTGTTTTGTCTTGGTATAAAAGATGGGCTACAACAAATATTCTGCTCAATACCACAGATTTGAATGTCAGTTGTTTGACCTTAACCAGTTGAGCATGTCCCTTGGTGGCTGACGATATGTGCATCTCTGATCACGAACAGATGTAGTGGGGGAGTATCATAGTTATGTGCTGAGATGAATTCTTTAGGGTTTAGATAATTCACCTTTGGAAACATGGGTGTTTCGTTCAACAACCTTAAACAAGCTTTATTCAGGGACCTTTTTGTGCGGGATGGGTTACTCGAACTGAAGAAAATTCTAACTTGGCCCCCACCTGCAAGGTCATGCGTTGTTTATCTTGATATGAGATCACCATGTCGCGCACATATGGTTGTGATGCATGTGCCTGTACTTATTTCATCGACCCCGAAAGGGTGGAATTTAAACTCAGAACGTAAAGATGGGTGATATGCCGTTAAGCATTTTGCCTGGTCTGCTAACTATTCTAGCAGCTCGCAATGATAATAATATTAATAATAATAATAATAATAATAATAATAATAATAATAATAATAATAATAATAAGAAGAAGAAGAAGAAGAAGAAGAAGAAGAAGAAGAATTTCTAACACATGGTCCAGAACGTGGGGGAATAAATTCATTAATATAAAACAAGCACATTATGAACAATATTTGAAAATATTACGTAACTGCAACAACAACCATTACAACTGCAAGAAGAAGAAGAAGAAGAAGAAGAAGAAGAAGAAGAAGAAGAAGAAGAAGAAGAAGAAGAAGGAGAAGAAGGAGTAACAACAACAACAAAAATTCCAAACAACGGTTGCTGCAGCAATAGCTTAATAATATGAAAATGGCGGAAAAATATAATTATTTTAACCAAAAAAAATCGTAAAACAAAGATGGCGGAGTGATTATTAAAATATAGAATTTATCTAGCGAGATTTGATATGTTGAAAAATAGGATTAAGGGACAGGAAGAATAACGGAATAAACAGATTATTGGATTATCCGTTTGGTATAGAGTTGTTGTTGCAGTTTTGGCCGTTGTTTTATGTTGTTTTTCCGTCTGATTTTTATTGTTTCTGTCTTATTTTTTTTTTATATATGTTGATGGTGCTGTTGTCGTTGTTGGTGGTGGATATGGTAGCGGTAGCGGCGGCGGTGGTGGTGGTGGTGGTGGTGGTGGAGATAGTGAGGATTTTCATGATGGCGGTGATGTAGGTGATCTAAGAGGAGCTGTTTTCCCCCTACTCCATTCATTTTCATCATCATCATCATCATCGTCGTAGTCATTCATAGTCATCATCTTAATCATCATCATCGTCGTCGTCATCACCCACCACTACCACCACCACGACTACCAGTATCACCACCATCATTGTCATCATCATCATCATTATCGTCATCGTCATTACCCATCACCACCACCACCACCACCACCACAACCACCAGCACCAGCACCAGCAGCACCACCACTACCACCACTACCACCACCACCACCGCCATCATCATCATCATCATCATCATCATCATCACCACAACCATCCGCCAAAGCCAACATTGACATACTACCACCATTACTACTAATGTTATCACACACTGCCATTTCCTAAACCACAAACACCACACTACAACTACCACAACGACTATCACCATAACCACTGCTTCTACCACCGCCACCACAACTACAATCACAATTATTACCACAACCACAACCAACACAGTCTCCATCTCCTCTACAAACACAATCACACCACCAGAACCACTACCAATACTACCACCATCACTATAACCTATAACTAATACCACCACAATAACAACACCCACCACTACTACCTCATCTACAACCACTACCACCACAATCACAACTATCACCACTACAACCACCACCAGAACAACAACCACCACTACTACCACAACCACCACCACCGCCACTACCACTAACACCACAACTACCACCATCACTACTACAACCACCACCATTGCCACCACCGCAACAACAACAACAACCACCAACATCACTACTACCACAACCACCACCACTACCACCACCACCACAACAACCTCCACTACCACAACCACAACCACCACCGCTACCACCATCACCACCACAACAACAGCCACCACCACCACCACAGCAACCACTACCATCATTATCACGAATTAATATTGGATTAAATTTATTCAAGGCTTTCATAATGGAGATTATTACGTCATTACTCGGCGCTGCCCTAATTTTTGTTGTTGTTGTTGTTGTTGTTGTTGTTATCTTTTACTTGTTTCAGTCATTGGACTGCGGCCATGCTTGAGCACCCTTTGAAGGGTTTCATCGAACAAACCGATCACAGCACTTATATATTTTTTTGAAAAGTCTGGTACTTATTCTATCGGATGCTTTTTGCCGAACAGCTAGGTCACAGAGATGTAAACAAATTCATACTGGTTGTCAAGTGGTTGCTGTGTGACAAACACAGCTACAGACACACACACAAACACACACTAACACACACACACACATATATGTACATATATATATATATGTACATATATATATATATCTATATATATATATATATATATATATATACATATATATATGTACATATATATATATGTATATATATATATACCATATATATATATATATATATATATATATATATATATATATATATATATATATATATATATATATATATATATATATATATGTGTGTGTGTGTGTGTGTGTGTATATATATGTATATATAAAAATACATACATACATGCATACATATATAATTGTTAAAGAGGACAACAAACGTTAAGGCAAGGCAAACATCTTAAGTCATATACATTATTATTATTATTATTATTATTATTATTGGAAAAAATTCAAAGCCTTACAGCTGTTTCTGGGATATTCCAGAGTATGGGATATTCCATCATCAGAGACAAATAGGGAAAAATAAGGAAAATGAGAAGGGTATGTATTAATGAAATGACGACATAGAGTAAGGGGATAAAGGAATAAGGAGATGAAGAAAAAAAAGAAAAAAAGAAGCATAAAAGTTCATAGTTCAACTTTCTGATGTTGCAGAAATAAGGACAGGTGCAATGTTAATACAACATCGGAAAGCTGAATTATGAACTTCTATGCTTCTTTTTTCTTCTCTCTCTTCATCTGCTTATTCCTTTACCCCCTTCCTCTATGACATCATTTCATTAATACATACCTTTCTCAATTTCCCTATTTTTCCCTATTTGTCTCCGATGATAGAATATCCCAGAAACAGCTGTAAGACATTGAATTTTTTCCAATAATAATAATATATATGACTTGAGATGTTTGCCTTGCCTTAAAGTTTGTTGTCATCTTTAACAATTATATATCCGCTGCATCGGAAATCTGCAATGGCTCTATAACTACCGTCTCGGCTATAACCTCGGAGCCCTAGTAATCCGTTACAGTACTTTCCTAGCGTACCTACTCGTTTAGATTACCTGTGAACTAAACCCCCATACTTTATACATATATATATGTATATATATATATGTATGTATGTATGTATATATATATATATATATACATATATGTATAGCGTCTGTCTGTATATATATATATATATATATATATATATATATATATATATATATATATATATATATACATATATATATATATATATATATATATATATATATATATATATATATATATATATGTTAATTCTCTAAATGAAGTATTAACATTAACTGCACGATAAAGTGTAGTATATTGCCACTTAAGTGTGGCTGACCCCTAGGGGTGGATGTTACTGTTGCTTTTAGCCCCAGGAGGACATCTCCTCCAGCTGGCTTATCGACACACTACTGTGTCCTGTTTGCCAAGGGAAGTTATCCCTCCCATCATGATCTGTAGCACGAACGGACCCGGGTTTCAGGGTTATTTCCCTTCGTCGGCGTTCGATAGCCACTGATCTTTGATGAGAGAGATAAAATCTTGGCAATCTTATATCTACTTTTCCAGTGAAATTCTTCACTGATATCGAAAAGGTGAAAACAAGCAATGTTAATTCTCTAAATGAAGTATTAACAGTAACTGCACGATAAAGTGTAGTATATTGCCACTTAAGTGTGGCTGACCACTAGGGGTGGATGTTACTGTTGCTTTTAGCCCCAGGAGGATATCTCCTCCAGCTGGCTTATCGACACACTACTGTGTCCTGTTTACCAAGGGAAGTTTTTCACTGGAAAAGTAGATATAAGATTGCCAAGATTTTATCTCTCTCATCAAAGATCAGTGGCTATCGAACGCCGACGAAGGGAAATAACCCTGAAACTCGGG
>NC_142938.1:64277065-64279565 GCF_046866305.1 Octopus bimaculoides | reverse complement strand
AAACAGTTTCCGTTCTCTTAATAAAGATTGCGTTTTAGACCTCGTTGTTAATGTGATCAGCACAACTTCATTCACACATACAACACACTCTCTCTCTCTTTTTCTCTTTCATTTGCCTTTTACTACCTCTCTCTCTCTCCCTCTCTCTCTCTCTCTCTTTCACTTGCCTTTTGCTACCTCTCTCTCTCTCTTTCTTTCTCTCTTTCTCATAAAAACTGGTATCTTCTCTTCTCTTTTTTCCATTCAATTTCTGTCATTTTCAGACACCTTTTCTCTCTCTCTCTTCCAGTGTGTGTGCGTCTGTGGGGGATATGTGTGCGTGTGTATATGTATGTGTGTCTGTGTGTTGTATGTGTGCGTGTGCATGTTTGTGTGTGTGTGTGTGTGCGTGTTTGTGTGTGTGCGTAAATGTGTCTGTGTATTTCTCTTTCAAATTCTTTTAAATATATTGTACATGTCATGAATTATAATCAAGATTCTTTACAACTCCCCCGTTGCACTCCCTTCCTGTCTTCTTCTCTTTTTGCCTTTTCGCACCCTCTCTCCCCTTCAGTCCCTCTCTCCCCTTCAGTCCCTCTCTCCCTCTCCCTCTGCTCCTCTCTCCCCCTCTCTCCCCCTCTCTCCCTGCCTCCCCCTTGTTCTCTGTCTTTTTATCTGACAACACCTTGTGTTCATCTCTCAAATTTTTTCAAAACCATATTACCTCCTACTACACTGTTTTCACACCCTCTCATTCATTCACCTATTCTCTCCTTATTTCACTCACACACTATCCCTCTCTCTCTCTCTCTCTCCCTCTCCCTCTCTTTCTCTCTTGATTTCTTCAACGTTTTCCTCTTATTTACCTCTCTTCATCTCTCTCTTTCTCTTTCAAAATCTCTTCTATAAATCTCACTCTCATAGCCCCTTTCCCATTCGCAAACCCTTTCTCTCGCAATTATTCTTTCTCTCTTTGAAGGCGGCGAGCTGGCAGAATCGTTAGCACACCGGTCGAAATGCTTAGCGGTATTTCGTCTGTCTTTAGGTTCTGAGTTCAAATTCCGCCGAGGTCGACTTTGCTTTTCATTCTTTCGGGGTCGATCTAATCGATTGGCCCCTTCCCCCAAAATTTCGGGCTTTGTACCTATAGTAGAAAAGAATTATTCTCTCTCTCTCTCTATCCATCAGTCTGTCTGTCCGTCCATCCATCTGTCTGTCTATCTATCTATCAATCTCATAACTTCATTGTTTTTTTCTCTCTCTGATTTCAAGTTCTTTTCATATATTAGCAGGGTAACGCCATTATTAAGAACGTCGAATGGTATTTAATCATCACGTTCCCGTTTTGAATTCCACTAATGTCAACATTAGCTCTCCCAGCAATGAGTATAAGTCTTTCTGCTATAGGCACAAGGCCTGAAATATTGTGGGAGGGGGCCAGTCGATTAGCTCGACACCAGTACGAAAGGATGAAAGGCAAAATCGACCTCAACGGAATTTGAACCCAGAACATGAGGACGGACGAAATATCTTTCTACTAAAGGCACAAGGCCTGAATTTTGGAGAAGGACGCAACTGGTACTTAATTTATCGACTCCGGAAAGATAAACGGCAAAGTCGACCTTGGCAAAATTTGAACTCAGAACGTAGCAACAGACGAAATACCGCTAAGCATTTCGCCCGGCGTCCTAACGTTTCTGCCAGCTCACCTCCTTATCCATCAGTATAATAAAGTACCCGTCAAGTACGCTTTCGAGCTCATTGATCATAATCTGCAAGGCGTCAGAGGTAGTGAACAACCATTCGGAATTATGACTGTATTCTTTGGGATGACTGGAGACCGTTTTTACCTTGATTAATCTTAGATCTAAGGAACAGACTGCGTAGACAATACAGAATTATTATGGCCGGGTTTCGCCCCGGGCCGCAGCGACAATGTCCACCCGCCACACTTCTTGCTCCAACATCACTGCTTCGAGATCCTGGATATATTCCAAGCAAGTGTCTGCAATTAAGTTGTCGATGCGAGTGTGACGACTTTTTCCTCTTCTTACATCACCATGAAGTGGCTTCCATAAGACTAATTTGGATGCTTCCAGTTAAGGGTGGTGCACGCAGTGACCAGATGGTCGCAGCCGTCTTTATCTGATTTTCTCGCTAATTTTCATCGAGTCTGAAGCTATCCGAAATATAGGACAAACTGGCGACCGAAAAGCTTGAGGCTAGAGATACAAAAGATGTGTTAAAAATGCAATATTTCTGTGGAATTTGAAAGATGCTGGAGTTCATATTATTTATGAAGTTCAGAATTTAATTTATGAAATTTAAATATTGATTTCAAATTTTGCACAAGCCCAGCCAATGTGGAGGAGGGAATAAATCGAATATATCGCCCCCAGTACCTGACTGGTAATTATTGTATCGACGCTGAAAGGAGGAAAAGCAAAGTCGACTTCGGCAGAATTTGAATTCAGAACGTAAAGACGGACGAAATGCTGCTAAGCATTTTGTCCGGCGGGTT
>NC_142938.1:64269565-64272065 GCF_046866305.1 Octopus bimaculoides | reverse complement strand
TTGATAATTTAAGTACACAATGGAAGGCCATAAATGTTTCAACAAGACTCAGCACCTTCTCGCAAATCCCACGTAAACCAGGAATGGACGCCAGACAACCTTTGTGATCATGCCACACCAAACTTGTAACACGCAAACTCCCCAGATTTAAGTGCCATGGACCAGGGGTTTTCAAACATTTTGACTTGCGGACCCCTTTAAACGCTTATGAAATTTATACATAAATATTTGCTTAAACTAACATATATTTTTACATTTATTTATTTAACAGTATTTAACAAATAGGTTTATTGTCAATTAAAAGATTTCGATTAAAAAACATATATAAAATAAAATTGCCCATAAAAAGTATTTGCTGTCCACGGACACCCTGTCTTGTCCTTGCGAACCCCCTGTGGTCCGCGGACCACAGTTTGAAAACCCCTGCCATGGACGACTACGTTTGTAGTAATTTTGTTGCAGGAGAGACTAATCAACATGCTCACAATACTAGGGCCCTACTGAAGGCTTCCGTTATCCAGGTGTTGTCCAAATTGAATAAGTATCATTTACTGCAGGCATGCCGACGACTCCGGTCCCCTATTGAAACAGTTATCCAAGCTGAAAGCGAATTAATAGAATAAGTTCAAGCCTATCGAGAACATGTGCACAGATTCGCATCAAAAAACATTTCGATTTTGGTAAATTAGAGTTGTATATTCCCGAATATATATTCAAATACCTTTCGCATAACAAATGCATAAGTACCTATATAATATTATATAATATATATATGCATGCATACATATGTATATCCATAGATGTACACATATATGTGTGTTTGTATGTGTGAGTGTACGTCCCCGCGCCTGTGTATATGTGTGTGTGTGCGCGTGTAAAAACGATTTCAATTGATTTTACTTAATTTCGACTGACAGATATTGTAAAGTTTTTTTTTTATATATATATATACAAGTTTTATTATCAATTTTACACAAAGGAATTAAATTCCATGCTGGACACTTTCGAAGTTACAAACTAATTGTCTGCTTTTATAAGACAATAATATACACGTGTAGACAAAAATCATGTCATTTAAATACATTTACATATCTGGATCGGCTAAATACCGAAGCCCATGTGATCATCTCTCGTGTGTTCACTGGTCACAATGAATACTGTCCTATCCACACCGCCTGAAGAAACGAACAGTCACAGAAACAAATCAAATATTTGTTGCGGAAGACAGTCAAGAGATAATAAATAGTACGCATAACTATTTCCTTTATATATGATGTATTAAAGATTTGTTATTTCCATTTTTATTTCTTCACTATAGACTATGTTATTGCCCCAAGTACTACATGAATATTTATAATCGTTCCTTGAGCACTTTTAGTCGAGTTCGTTCAGACAAGTTGAGATGTACTATCCGCAGAATTCATGCGTTTTTTATTGTGGCATAAAGGTGCGCAGGGACACATACACAGACGTATGTGTTTGTGCACACAAATCCACAAACACACACGCTCAAACACACATACACACACAGACACACACATGCACACGCACACCTACACACACACACTACATATACATATATAGATAAACGGAGACACAAACTTATACGTGTGTCTGTGTATATATACACATGTGTCTGTACGTGTGTGTATGTGTGAGCGTGTGCGCGCGCGTGTGTGTCTGTGTGTGCCTGCGAGTAGCAATCTGCATATATATATATATATATATATATATATATATATATATATATATATATATATACGTATAGGCAAATATAAATATATTATATATATATATATATGTATATATATATATGTATGTATATGTATATGCATATATGTATGTATATATGTATACATACATATATATATATATATATATATATATATATATATATATATATACGTATATGTATATGTGTGTATGTATACAAATATACATATACATGTATGTATGTGTACATAAATATATAAGAATATACGTATATATATATACTTATTTATTGATGTGTAAGCATACATATGCAGTTAAATAAATTCATATATATACATATACATACGTGTACACATACGCACACACACACATACACATACATACTTGCATACACATACATACATGTATATATACGCAGGCATTTATATGTATGTGTGTATCATATATGCGTATGGATATCTGTGTATGTGTCTGTTTTGTGCGTGTGCCTTTGTGTGTGTGTGTGCGTGCGTGCGTGCGCGCACACACACATTTATACGCAACTAACAAGCACCTCTATCAAGATGTGTTTATATTCCCAGGTCAAAAATCAATAAGACAATAAAAAAAATTCTATTCGTAATATAATTGAAAAATATAGGATATGAAATAGGAAATAAAAAAAAAATTAGTATTATTTTTATGCATTAGATTTTCTTCGATAACTTAAAATTATTGAATATATACATAGAATCATACACCACACACACGAACACGCACACACATAGATATATAGATATGTGTGTGT
>NC_142938.1:64264565-64267065 GCF_046866305.1 Octopus bimaculoides | reverse complement strand
TACTTGTTTCAGTCATTTGACTGCGGCCATGCTGGAGCACCGCCTTTAGTCGAATCAAATCGACCCCAGGACTTATTCTTTGTAAGCCTAGTACTTATTCTATCGGGTCACTTTTTGCCGAACCGCTAAGTTACGGGGACCTGAACACACCAGCATCGGTTGTCAAGCGATGCTGGGGGGAGGGGGAGGAACAAACACAGACACACAGACACATACATATATATACATATATACGACGGACTTCTTCCAGTTTCCGTCTACCAAATCCACTCACAAGGCTTTGGTCGGCCCAAGGCTATAGTAGAAGACACTTGCCCAAGGTGCCACGCAGTGGGACTGAACCCGGAACCATGTGGTTGGTAAGCAAGCTACTTACCACACAGCCACTCCTGCGCCTATATATATATATTATATAGTATTTATTATTATATAATAGAACGCGACGCATCCATTTCCAAGTATGTATATATATATATATATATATATATATATATATATACACACGCACACAAACACACATACACACACACACACACACACACACACACACACACACACACACACACACACACACACACGCACACAAAGTTCTTCTTGTGAAGTCAATGAGAAATATTCGGAGTCGGTGTGTTTATGGCCTCGTAAGCTAGCGGTTCCTCAAAAGAGTAGGATAGAATAAGTAGCAGGCTTAAGAGAAAATAAATACGGGGTTCGATGCATTCGACTAAAAGTTTTTCAAGCTTGTGCTCCAGCATGGGCGCAATCTAATGACTAAAATGAGTAAAAGATAAAAGATAAGAAGACAAAGATGGCGCACAAAGATGTACCTTCCTTTACTGAGATGATTTCAACGGGTTGGCGAAGGGTTTAAATGGGGCCAAGTGTGAAAGTAGTTTTGATTTCATCTGAGTAGTGTACGATAAAGTTTCGGTTGCGATTGAGCATGATACGGTTGAAAAGTGTGGCTGAGCATGACATCAAGCTTAATGCCACGTTACGAGCTGTATTCTGTTTGATCACCCATTTTCAGAACAGGATTGATGTTGTTCAGCTTGAATTCCTATGGAACTCGACGGGTGATGTGAGGTAGAATTTAGGATAGAAACAAGTAAAAGAAGTGACTTGGGATTCTGAAGAAATTCTGGAAGCACACCTTCCGTACCACGCGACATCGGTATCACAAGAAAATTTTTTTGTGCGTTGTATTGTTGTTGAACATCCTTTCAAAGTAGGATTTCCAGTCACCTAATCAATCTTGCGGTATATTTGCCTTTATTTTTGCTGCTGGCGTAGTACTGTGAACAGACAAGTTGCTTTGTATGTTTATAGCGTTCCACAGTATGGAGATTTGTCTGCTGTCGTCTTCTGTCGTCTGCTTCTTTTATACTGTTGATTTGCTCTTCGATGTACACATTTTGGCTTGGAATGGACTGCTGAGCTAAGACTAAGGACGAATCTGCTACAGTGTTAAGTATTGCAGGACTTTTGTTCCACCGATTTGCTTCTTTCACACTACCAAACTGTTTCAAACGCCTTGAAATTTGAAGAATCGCACACCGGGGGAAACGTTGCTCGGCCGAATAGACAATAGACTTCGAGAGTGGTATATTCCGCCAAGTGGTCAGTAGGTTCTACATAAAATCTGCGAATCTATTCTTGCATATTATAACAAATAATGTACAAACATTTACGTCGGACGGGGAGAGCCAGATGTAGCGATGTACTTTATTTTTTTCTCTCTTTGGTTGATTTACGCAAATGAGTTGTATCGTTGTAGCCATGATCCGATAATCTGCTTTGAACGGACGAAATGTATAAGTATTGCAGTCTAGGACAGAATTACAATGCTTTCTACGACAGACAATGTGGTCGATTTGTGACAGTATTTTGTGTGAGCCTTTGTGCATGGAGAGTTTGTTGTGGCGCTTACAGAAAGCTGTGTTCGTAGATAAGAGTGCAATTGCTGACAGAAAGTTTTAGAAGCTATCAGAGTTTATTTTTGGTGTGTCTGAAAATGACAATAGATTTTGTGGCGAGGTCTGTAGACGTGCATTGCAATTACCGAAGGTTGCTAGAAATAAGTTTCGTCCAACAAAAGGCAGCAAGCTGGCAGAAACGTTAGCACGCTAAGGTGACGAGGTGGCAGAAACGTTAGCACGCTAAGGTGACGAGGTGGCAGAAACGTTAGCACGCTAAGGTGACGAGGTGGCAGAAACGTTAGCACGCTAAGGTGACGAGGTGGCAGAAACGTTAGCACGCTAAGGTGACGAGGTGGCAGAAACGTTAGCACGCTAAGGTGACGAGGTGGCAGAAACGTTAGCACGCTAAGGTGACGAGGTGGCAGAAACGTTAGCACGCTAAGGTGACGAGGTGGCAGAAACGTTAGCACGCTAAGGTGACGAGGTGGCAGAAACGTTAGCACGCTAAGGTGACGAGGTGGCAGAAACGTTAGCACGCTAAGGTGACGAGGTGGCAGAAACGTTAGCACGCTAAGGTGACG
>NC_142938.1:64222065-64249565 GCF_046866305.1 Octopus bimaculoides | reverse complement strand
GACAAAGGATCAATTTCTTGGTGGGCCATTATCCTGTCCTTCATCTCTATATATACCTCTTTTTTTATATTATTTATGATTGATTTTTTTTTTTCTTTCAATCTACATTTCAAACTTACTATTTCTTTTTCTGATGATCCTTTCGTTGTCTGACTCAACCTGAAACAATATCCAAATGGTCAACGCAAGGTCATCTTATTTATTTATTTATTTTTTTGTTTATGTTCTTAATAAGATGACAAAGGACAGGAGTAGTAATCCTCAGATGATGATGATGATGATGTCGATGATGATGACAATGAATAATAATGAATAATAATAATAATAATGATAATAATAATAATAATAAAATGGTGGGAGTTTTATATTTCATTCTGATTACAACTGACCGATGGCAATTTCTGTAAAATATTGGTGACCCAATTCAATTTACTTCAAGATCCGTGCGTGTGAGTGAGAGAGAGGGAGAGAGAGAATGTGTTTGTGTGTGTGCATTTGTGTGTGTGTGTGTGTGCAAGAGAGTGAGTGTGGGTGAGTGTGTATGTGTGCGTGTACGCATATACATCTGTATGTATGCGCGTGTTTGTAATTTTATATAAACGTGTGTCTATGTATGTGTGTGTATATATATATATATAGAGAGAGAGAGAGAGATAGATATATATATATGCATGTATGTATGCACGCATACAGACGCACTGCATACATACACATACATAACGCACATACACACATACACACATACACAATGGAATGAGTGTTTCTGTGTGTTATCTCTCTCTCTATATATATATATGTATATATATATATGTATATGTATATAGATCTCAACTGCTCCGCACCCATAATATTCAGACCCCCCTCTCCCTCTCTCTCTCTCTCTATCTCTCTCTCTCTCTCTCTCTCTCTCTCTCTCTCTATCTCTCTCTCTCTCCCTCTCTCTCTCTCTCTCTCACTCTCCCTCTCTCTGTCCTGAATCGATTCCATCTGTAGCCTCCATCTGTACTCGAAGACCATCAACCCCACACCACTTTCATTTCTACTCTACAGAAGGGGGCCAGCTGTAAAACATAGTGGCTCCCCCCTACATTTCAATGTTGACCAAATGCTATATTTGGGCCACCAGCCGTCCACCTCCACCTGCCACACCCCTGCTCGCTTTGACTTTAATCAATCTCTTACTACTACCTTTTACATACACTCTTCCCTACCCCCACTTTATCTACCACTCCCCTAGTTCTTCTTCCCCGCCCCAGGGTCCGAGAGTCGAAAAAATATAACATCCATCTGTCCTTTCTATAAAACATACATACACATACACACACATATACGCACACATATACGTAAAAGCACTCATACACACTCTCACATATATATACGCATGCTGGATGTACATCATATGGATGTAAACGTTTGCATACACGCAAGCGCACATTGATGTACGAATTGTGTATGTGTATGCGTGTATGTTGTATGTGCAAGTGTGTGTGCATGTGCGCGCGTGCAGGTCAGCGGTATGTTTGATTCACACATACATAGATACAAACACGTGCATATTTATCTGCATGCTTGTTGTTTACACCTATCTTGCGTATATATATAAGTATATATATATATATATATATATATATATATATATATATATATATATATATACAGATAGATAGATAGATAGATAGATAGATAGATAGACAGACAGACAGACAGACAGACTGATAGATAGATGGATGGATGGATGGATAGATAGATAAACAAAGAGGTAGATAGATAGATAGAGAGAGAGGGGGGGAGAGGGGGAGAGAGAGATATGATAGCATACGGATACACACACAACCTCCCTTTCTCTTTCTCTCTCTCTCTCTCTTTTCACTCAGACACACACACACACACACACACACAACACAACACAACACAACATACCAGACGCCCATAAACATACATATACCAACAAACCTTTATGCACTCATCCAGTCTGTCTGTCTCCCTCCCCTCTCTCTCTCTCTCTCTCTCTCCCTCTCTCTCTCTCTCTCTCTCTTACACAGCATGCACACGCTCTCGCCTTCTTTCTCCCTCTCTGCTCTCTCTTTCTCTCTCTCTCTCACTATCATCATGCATACACTCTCACTTTCTCTCTCATTCTTTTTCACACACACACACACACACACACACACACACACACATGCACACACATACAAACACGCACTCCTTATATCACAAAAATGCATGACACACGCGCACAAAAACACACACAACATAGATTTATGTACTTTCATCGACATAAACCCCCACCCCACGTCTAGCGTCTTCCATATTCCTCCTCACCTTCTTTCTCCCCTCCTTTTTCATCCACTTCCATCTATCCCGTCACACACATACACACACACATACACACACACTTTCTCTCACAAATATACACACACACTTTCTCTCACAAATGTACACACTCTTTCTCTCTTTCATACACACACACTCCCTCACACGCACACTCACACACACATTCACTCACGCATACAAGCACACATATAAACAGTCATATTGAGTCTCTTAACTTTATACTCCTGCATGAGCCCACATTTATCTCCTACTACTACTACTACTACTACTACTACTACTACTACTACTACTACTACTACACACACACACACAGTCACGTAGTCATAACGATCTTCTAAGACTTCAATCCATTCCTTTACCTTCTTCTTCATCTTTCACCCCTACCTCTTACCTCTCCTCTTCCAAACTCCCCATCTTTTAACTCCAGGAACCTTCTCCACAACACATACCAAATTTCTCTCTTCTCTCTCCTCACACTACACTCACACAACCAAATACACATACGTATCCATTGACAACAGCAACAGCAACACCAACAAACCACAAGCCCCTTCGCTGGTTCTCATCCATTTCTTGCCTATGGACATTTTTGATCCCTATTTTACTGGGATGGACCCACATAGCCATTCCATGTTTTTTTAAAAAATCTTATATTTGTAGAATTAAACATTATTAGGAATTGCATAACAAGAATTAAACTGCGGCCATGCAGGGGCACTATCTTGAAGAATTGTGAAGCCAGGTATTTATTCTATCGGTTACTTTTGCTGAACCACTATGTTACGGGTACGTAGACACGCAAGCACCGGCTGTTAAGCAGTGGTAGGAGGACAACACAGACTCAAAGACATATGCGCATATATATATATATATATATATATATATATATATATATATATATATATATATATATATATATATATATATACGACGGGCTTCTGTCAGTTTCCGTCTACCAAAACAAGCTCACAAGGCTTTGGTCGGCCCGAGGCTATAGTAGAAGACACTTGCCCAAGGTGCCACGTAGCCACTCCTGCATATATATATATATATGTGTGTGTGTGTGTGTGTATGTATATACATATACGAGGCTAATATACGAGGCTACCAAAGAAAATCCCAAGGCTCTTAGTCGGCCAGAGGCTACGGTAGACGACACTTGCCCAAAGTGCCACGCAGTAGCACTGAACCCGGAACCATGTGATTAGGAAGCAAGCTTCTTGCCACATAGTCACGCACGCACCTGTTGTAGAAGTATAACCAATTTATTGCAGATAAATTTTAACAACAATATCTTATGTGGATCTCTCCAAGGACCGTATGGACGACGGTTGACAACTACGGCTCTACAGTGTCACTCAACTAGCCAGCTAAGAATGGTAGCTAAGTATTTCTCAATTTACACACAGCTGTAAATACAGCAAAAACGTGTAATGCATTGCTTAGTGTAATCCTAGAAACATAATAATGCCGCCGAGGTTGACTTTGTATTTCACCCTTTTAGGGTTGATAAATAAAGTACGATTTGAGCTCTGAGGTCAATGTAATCGACAACCGTTCAACGCAAAATTGCTAGCCTAGTGTTAAAATTGGAAAAAAAGATCTCTTAGATATAGAAGCAGGCATGGTCGTGTGGTATGAAGTTTACTTCACACCCAAAAGGTTTTGGGTTCTGTCCCACTGCCTGGCACGTTGCAAAAATGTCTACTATAGTCTCGGGCCGACCAAAACCTTGTGAGTGGATTTTGTAGACTAAAAGCTCGCCGCATGAATATAAATATGTGTGTTATTTCTTTACAAGGGGCTACATACAGAGGGGACAAACAAGAACAGACAAACGGATTAAGTCGATTATATCGACCCCAGTGCGTGACTGGTACTTATTTAATCGACCCCGAAAGGATGAAAGGCAAAGTCGACCTCAGCGGAATTTGAACTCAGAGCGTAGCGGCAGACGAAATATCGCTAAGCATTTCGCCCGGCGTGCTAACGTTTCTGCCAGCTCACCGCCTCAATATATGTGTGTGTGTGTGTTGTGTGTGTGTGTGTGTGTGTGTGTCCGTGCGTGCGTGTGTGTGTGTGCTTGTATGTGTATATGTTTATGTATGTATATATATATATGTATGTAAATATATATATATACTTACATACATACGTATGCATGTATGTATGCATGTATGCATGTATGTATGTATGTATGTGTGTGTGTCTATGTGGTTATGCACATGTGTGAGCTGGTTTGTCTCCCACCACTGCTTGTTGTTTTGTTCACGTTATCGTAACTTTGCGGTTCGGTAAAAGCGGCCCATAAAATAAATACACGACTTAAAGAAAAAACATGTACTGGGGTTGATTTGTCCGATTAAAGCCTCCCAGGCGATGGCTCTGCATGGCCGTAGTCTAATGGCTAAAACAAGTAAACGATAAAAGATACAATACGACCGGTTGGTCACAGTTGGAACAGCTTTGATAACAAATCTGATTAATCATGACTCACCTGGGGCTAAATCAGAAAGAAAACAATAAATAAGAAAAGCAATAAAAACGATAGCGAAAGTGAAAGTAGAATACTTTCACTTTCGTTTCGTTGTCTTGCTCTTAATTTATTGTTGCTTTTTCTGCTCCCTTAACTTGGTACCCACATACACACACTCACATACGTACATACATACACGCACATAAACTCATACATGCACACACACATACACGCAGACATGCACACACATACACAAACACACTCAACACATACACATGCACATTGACACACGCTTATATACATACATACATACATACATACGAAACACATGTACATCACACATATACGCACACACGCAGACTCGCAGGCATACACATAAGCATAAACATACACGCACAAGCACTCACACACATATACAGACACACACGTTCAAACACATAAAAAAATGCATACACGTACATACATGCACGCACATACACATATACAGACACACGCATACACGCACTGAAACACACACATACGCAAAAATGCGTACGTATGAAGCACACAAAAACACACTCACACATTCACACAAACACATACACTCAAACACATACCATACACATAAACAAACATAGATACACATGCATACACACACATGTATACAAATTGCCATAGCAACCTTCTCGGTGTTTCTCGAAGAATCATTTACGCATATACCTCACCCACATGGCTTGTTAAAAATAGCAGCTAAATGTCCCTTAAATTGTGCGTTCAACAGTCTTAGAAAGGGATACAGTTGAAAATGGGTCCTATGTTCGATGCACAGGGAGAAAGGTGATGGTCACGGGTGTATTGTCTGTGATGTGACTATAGTACTGAAACCTTGATCAGAGCCGACTTGGGGTTAAACAATAACTAGATCTACAAAACAACAGCAGCTGCTGCTATTGCTACTACTACTACTACTACTACTACTACTACTTCGACTACTACTACTACTACTACTACTACTACTACTACTACTGCTACTACTAATACAACTACTACTACTACTACTACTACTACTACTGCTACTGCTACTGCTGCTACTACTACTACTACTACTACTACTACTTCTACTACTACTACTACTACTACTGCTACTACTGCTGCTGCTGCTGCTGCTGCTGCTACTACTACTACTAATAATAATAATAATAATAATAATAATAATAATAATAATAATAATAATAACATTCATTTTACTACTGCACCAATATCCATTTTCCAACAATTCTAAACGAGGAGTCATCGACCTATTGAAAAGAAACATAGTAGCTAAGTCACCCTCAATTCACACCCTGTCCCTTCAACCAAACATTCCATTTTAGTGTAGACACGAGGCCTTGAAGTTTTGTGGGGAGGAAGTTAAAATGACGGAGAGGCCACGGCAGGAACACCTTTGATCATGTTTTCTGTTGGATCAGGGAGTCGGCCCAGGGTTAAAACGCAACAACAACAACGCTGACAAAAACATTAGCAAACTATCATTCTTCTCTGCGTCGTCGCTTTCATCCTTTCTTCTTCTTCTTCTTCTTCTTCTTCTTCTTCTTCTTCTTCTTCTTCTCCTCCTTTTTCTTCTTCTTCTTCTCCTCCTCCTCCTCCTTCTTCTTCTTCTTCTTCTTTTTCTTCTTCTCCTCCTCCTTTTTCTTCTTCTTCTTCTCCTCCTCCTCCTTCTTCTTCTTCTTCTTCTCCTCCTCCTCCTCCTTCTTCTTCTTCTTCTCCTCCCCCTCCTTCCCCCTCCTCCACCCCTCCTCCTCTTCCTCCTCCTCCTCCTCCTTCTTCTCCTCCTCCTTCCCCCTCCTCATCCTTCTTCTTCTTCTTCTTCTTCTTCTTCTTCTTCTTCTTCTTCTCCTCATCTGTCACTAAGAGTTTCATCTACTGCACCTTACACTAAAGCACTGTCTCTCTCTCTCTCCCTATTCACTCCTCCTATATTCTCTCCCCACTCTCCCTCCTTAAACTCCCTCCCTCTCTTCATTTCTCACCCCTACTCCTTCTCTCCACTCTCTTTCTCTTCCCCCCCCAACAAATATATGCCGTCGAACCCTTTCATTATCCCCCTCACCCCATCCCCATCCTCCATCTTCCAATCATCCCCTACGCCTGACTCCACCCCTCACATCCAATCCTAACCCCCTCATCTTCTCACTCCCCACCCTCCTCATTTCCATCCCTTTACCCCATGCCCTCAAACCCGCCCTCCACCCTCTCTATCAGTCTCTATCCCAGAATCCCTTACAAACGTTGACAACCCACCACACCTCCAACCACTACCACCACCACCACCGCCGCCGCCGCCGCCGCCTCTACCACCACCACCTCACCATCCCAACACGACCTTATCATTCCCTCCACATTAACTCCCCCCTCTTTTATTAAACTCATCATCACCATCATCTCACCACTACAATCACAGCCACCCAACGCCATCCACCTCCACCCCCAACATCAGCACCATCACTACACACCGTCCTATTCCCCCATACTGCTCTTCTCCGCCTTTAATTAAACCGTCACCAACAACTAGAAACAATATATGTGTGTATGCGTGTGTACCTATACATAAATGTGTGTATGTGTGTCTATATGTATACCTCTATATATGTCGATGCGTATAACTCTATTTGTACATGGATATCTGTATATATACATATATATGTGTGTGTGTGTGTGTGTGTGTATGTATGTATTTATTGTATATGCGCGCGCGCGTGTGTGTATGTACAAATGAAACAATCTAAAACCAATTAATTTAACTACACACCTCATCAATTTTATCAACAATATTCACCTGCGAGATATTGTCTTTACAAGATATGGTTCACTGGCTGGTTAGAGGGGGCACGTGTGTGGCACTGGTTTAGGTCTGGTTTGTGTCGGCTTAGTGACAGAGGTGAGGGTTGACAACGGGGAAGGAGCTTATCATTTTCTTTTCTTGTCTGACTTTCTCTTTCTGTGTGTGTGTGTGTGTGTGTGTGTGTGTGTGAGTGTATATATATATATATATATATATATATGAAAGAAGATTTTCTAAAATTGAAACTAATTTTATAAATGAAATATTGGATGGAATGTTTCTTATTGTGAGTAACCGCTTTCACTGATTACAGTTTTTCAAACACACGTGTTGTAGCTTATATACGTACGCTTAATCTATAACCGCAAATTCAGCAGAATGTATTTTTTGTTAGGCTCATTAATGCGACTTTTGACTTTTGATTCTAAGTAGCTTCACTAGATTTCTTTGAATCTATCGCCTGATAGCTAGATAAATCGACATACAGACAGAATGACAGATAGATAGATAGATAGATAGATAGATAGATAGATAGATAGATAGATAGATAAACGACGACGATGACGACGACGAGGATGTTGATGATAATAATGATGGTGATGATGACGATGATGACGATGACGACGACAACGATGACGACGACGATGATGATAATGATGGTAATAATAGTAATAATAATAATAATAATAATAATAATAATAATAATAATAATAATAATAATAATAAGAAGAAGAAGAAGAAGAAGAAGAAGAAGAAGAAGAAGAAGAAGAAGATGGGCTACAGCAAATATTCTGCTTAATACCATAGATTCGCTTGTGAGTTGCTTGATCTGAACCAGTTGAGCATGTCCCACGAAGTGCAAAAGATTGTTTTAACTGCTACGTCACACGTACTGAGAAGAGCATTGTTGCTGTGAATTCCTCCCCCCCCCCACTTTATTTTATTTTTATTCTTTTATTTATTTTATTTGTTTCAGTCACTTGACTGCGGCCAAGCTGGAGCACCGCCTTTTAGTTGAACAAATATCGACCCCAGAAATTATTCTTTGTAAGCCTAGTACTTATTCTATTGGACTCTTTAAACTGAAGTGCTAAGTTACGGGGGCATAAACACACCAGCATCGGACAAACACAGACACACAAATACATGCATACACACACACACACACACACACACACACACACACACACACACACACACACATATATATATATATATATATACGACAGGCTTCTTTCGGTTTCCGTCTACCAAATCCACTCACAAGGCTTTGGTCGGCCCGAGGTTATAATAGAAGACACTTGCCCAAGGTGCCATGCAGCAGGACTGAACTCGGAATCATGTGGTTGGTAATCAAGCTACTTACCATATAGCCATTTCCGTCGCCTATTTGTTTACTTTTTATTTTTTATTTTTTCATTTTTCTCTCCGTTTTCCCCTGTTTTTCTGTCACATGACTTTGTAAATGAACAATCTAGTGTGTTTATTTTAATGGCCTACCAATGTAAAGAGTACGTGTCTCTGCCCTACGTGTCAGGAAGACACTCGACAAGAAATGGAAACAGAATTGAAAGAAGATGCGAATAAAAATAATAATAATAATAATAATAATAATAATAATAATAATAATAATAATAATAATAATAATAATAATAATAATGATGATGATGATGATGATGATGATGATGATGATGATGATGATGATGATATGATGATGATGATGATGATGATGATGATGATGATGATGATGATTGATGATGATGATGATATGCACTCAGAGATTATTTACAGGATAATACACACACACACACAGGCACACACACAGATTGATTAGATAACAACTGGTGATTCATTCCCTCGCTTGCCACATAGGGCCGTTGAAGTGCTAACAGGATCAATATGGTCTACTACTGAATACTGGATACAAGAAAATTCGTTGCTCCATAACGGGCCATGTGGACGGATGCATTATGTCCTAATCATTGCATTTGCGACTAATGAGTGTCTACTTGTAACGGAGTAGCGGACAGAATATCATTCGCTACTGCCCAGCGCAGCCTTCCACTTGACCTCTGTTGACCAATGTATTCCGGTCCTCGCCAGAAGTCTACATTGCTCTCTTTAGCCGCTCGACGACCACAGGTGGCGTGCGTGAAACTCTGGGTAAAGAGGAAGTTTGTCATCAGCTGTTTCAAACACATCCCCATGCACAAAAATCAAGCAGACCTATCTGTTTGTCAGTCTGTCTGTCCCTCCCTCCCTCTCTCTCTCTCTCTCTTTCTCTTTATATATATAAATATATATACGCCATGATTAATCGTTGACCAAACACCATTCAATTTTTTTTCTCCGTGTTTTTCTCCTTGTTTTCTCCGTATTCTTTCTGTTCAAGAGCGTAGCTCGAAACGTTAGACTTTCTGTATTCCCGAGCGTCAAACTAATACATCCTTTTGTTGTTTACACCACCTGTCCTCGTCTATTGTTGTTTTTTTTTCGTACATTCTCCCATATATATATATATATATATATATATATATATATATATATATATATATATATATATATATAAGATGGAAATAAAGATAAAGTGAATAAATAAAAGTAGAACAAAAATAAAACAAGATAGAATAGAATAGACTCACACACTACACCTCTCAATGGTGAGACATTAGCTGGAAAATCAAGTCAAAAACATTGAGGTAATTGTTTGAGGTTCTCAAGAAGGGCAAGTAATTTCATCAACTCAATAACATAAAACAAATTAATGTTCATACTTAATGGGGGGAAATCTGATGTTTGGTAGCAAGCAAGACGAGAGCTACGGATAGTTTCTAACCTTATTAATTACTCATTAGTAAAACAATCAGTTTGCTTTTCCTTAATCAATGAATAAATACATTTTACAAGTACACCTAAAAAAAAAAAACAGAGTTTACTGGTACTTTTGGCGGGTAGTAATTTGCATAATTACACAATTGCCTGCAAGGAAAAGGAAATATAGATTAGATTTTTTTTTCTTTATCGTCCTCCTTATTCATGAAAATTAAATTTTCTCTGAAATTATTGACGGCTCTTAAAGAGGAGAGAAGATTGTTATAAAACATCAAGAAATTAAGAATTAACCATCATCCCATCGACGGTACCACCACCGCCACCGCCGCCACCGCCGCCACCGCCGCCACCGCCGCCACTGCCGCCACCGCCGCCACTGCTGGTACCACCACCGCCGCAACCATCATCACTGTCACCATCACTACTATTGTCATCAGTATTGCTACTGTTACCAAATATGATGCTGCGGTTCCCGACTTGAAGACAGGTTAAAGACATTGTGTGCGTCTTTAGAGAGAGAAAGAGGAGGAAGGAGGGGTGGCTGCATGAATGGATGGAGGGAGGGAGGGAGGGAGGGAGGGAATACAAATAATGTGCAAGAGGGAGGGTATGAGAGGGTGGGAGAGCGAGGATAAAAGAGAGCGGGTCTTATATATACATACATACATACATACATACATACATATATATATATATATATATATATATATATATATATATATATAAACATACATACATATATATATATATATATATATATATATATATCGTATGCATCATATACATATATATATATATATATATATATATATATATATATATATATATATATATATATATATATATATAATATACATGTGCATGTGTATGTGTGTGTATATATATATGTCGTACGTATGTGAATGTGTATGCATATATATAATATATAAATATATAACATACACATATAAAATGCATTTGTATGTAAATATATTTATATGTATATACATACATGCACTTAGATAGATGGGTAGATAAATAGATAGATAGAGAGAGATGTATACATATATACATACATACATACATACATACATACATACATATATAGAAGCAACCAGGCACACAGACAGGCAGACAGCAGACAAGCAGGTAGGTATATTCAGCACCTTTACCTTTTATATGAAGCTATAATCAAACCCAAAATTTTGGTCCCGCTTTCTAATTATGGTTTAGGGAGATTTATTGAAGAAGATAAGAGGCAACACCACACCCCCGACCCCCCACCCCAACCCCACCCCGCCGCACCCCTCAAAAAAAAATCATGGATTTTTTTACATTCAATATTGAACAATTCCAGTGAACGCAGAAACTGTGGCTTCACGACTACTACTACTACTACTACCGCTGCTGCTGCTGCTGCTGCTTCTGCTGTCGTTGCTGCAGATGCTGCCATGGTTCCTGCTGCACCTGCTACTGCTGCTGTTGCAGCCGTTGCTGCAACTGATTTCATGAGTGTTAATGACCTTGACTCTAAAGTACAAATGAAATATTATATAACCCGACAGGATTTATCATTTTTCATATTTTTATCAGAAAAGTCCCGCAAATTGCATTTTGCCCATGACCGCCACAGCATCCATTCTTTTTCGAAGTATCCCAGACTACATAACCTATGCTCTTTCCTCGCTTGTATTTCATACCTAAAACAGAGAAAAGAGTGTGATCTGCTGATATGAGGGAGATTTTATTGCTATTTCTATCACGCTGAACGGCTGCATAAAGCAAGGTTTTCCAAAGATCTGACGAAACTTAGTATTCCCTAACAAAAAATCTTGGACTTCCGTAAGATAAAAGGTGTTTTAATAAAAAAATTTATAGAAATATTTACCATGTTTCATGGTACACAACACGTTCTTTATTCAAAAGCATCACCCCCGAATCCTATATGTTAAGTTGGGACTTCCACGTGCATAGTGCGCTAAAAACATTTTCTGTGGAATATGCGCTGTTGGATTTAGGGTACATTCAATACCCCCGTGCCGTCATCAAATACGGTATTTTTTATAAGAAAACAAAGGTATCTAGCATTTTCAAATTGTGGTGTTTTTTTTATTAATAAGCAATTATATGGAATATTTCATATCATGAGATTATGCATTATACATGAATAAATTATGCACGTTTACATGAAAATGTATAATTTATTCATATATGTTAGATAATTTATTGATATCAAATATTTCATATAATTATGTGTCGCTAATGCATTATGTGCTAGCAAAATATATATTATATAATATTATAATTTATATAAATGCATTAGAGGGATGGATAGATAGATGATAGACAGATAGATAGACAGAGAGATAAATAGATAGATAGATAGATACACGAGAATGGGACAGGAATCTCATAATGCAATTCATTTGCTAAACATTTAAGCTAATGGAAGTGATTACATGTTTCCTGTTCCCTTGTCACTCGTTCATTAATATCATGCGGTGTGTGAAAAATGCTTAGCGTCCGTCTTTATGCTCTGAGTTCAAATTCCACTGAAGTCGACTTTGCCTTCCATCCTTTCGGAGTCGATAAAATAAGTACCAGTTGAACACTGGGTGGGGGGGGGGGCAATGTAATTGACTTATCCTCACCCTGATATTGCTGGCCTTGTGCCAAAATTTGTTACGATCAGTAATTGCCCAACGCTCAATTTTAAAGCATATGTATATTGAGTTCTGTTGTTGTTGGCACTCCGTCGCTTACGACGTGGAGGGTTCCAGTTGATTCGATCAACGGAACAGCCTGCTCGTGAAATTAACGTGCAAGTGGCTGAGCACTCCACAGACACGTGTACCTTTAACGTAGTTCTCGGGGATATTCAGCATGACACAGTGTGACAAGGCTGACCTTTTGGATTATAGGCACAACAGAAATAGGAAGTAAGAATGAGAGAAAGTTGTGGTGAAAGAGTACAGCAGGGTTCGCCACCATCCCCTGCCGGAGCCTCGTGGAGCTTTAGGTGTTTTCACTCAATAAACACTCACAACGCCCGGTCTGGGAATCGAAACTGCGATCTTATGACCGCGAGTCCGCTGCCCTAACCACTGGGCCATTGCACCTCCACATATTGAGTTCTAACAAATGATCAATAGTACCGCTGCGCCCCAGCAAAATCATTATACATTCTTTTTTTAATCCTTCTTTTTTCTTTCTTTTTGTCTTCTTTTTCTTGTTTCAGTTATTGGACTGCAGCCATACAGGGGCACTGCTTTGAAGAATTTCAATCGAACGAATCGAAACAAGGGCTTTTTTTTTTTTAAGTCTGGTATTTACTCTTTCGTTCTCTTTTGCCGAACCACGGGAACGTAAACACATCAGCACCGGTTGTCAAGCGGTGGTGGGCGCCAAACACAGACACACACACACACACCTACACACATACACGCACACACACACACACGCACACACACACCTACACACACACACACATACATACCTACACACACACACACACACACATACACACACAACTACACACGCACACACATATTTATATATTGCAATGAGTATATTGTCGTCTAAATTACGCAAAAATAAAAGTAACACTGACATCCCATTTTTACAGATATATTTACCAAAATTACATAAAAATATCTTGAAATACTAAGGAGTAAATCTATTCAATAAAATCGCCATTAGCTTCAACTACGTCCTCCAGACGATTTCGGAATCTTCTGCGGTCTTCTGGACGATATCCTTGTTTAAGTTGGGGAATGCTGCCATAATCCTTGCCTTCGGTTCATATTTGGTGTTACAACGAGTTTTGTCGGTCTCTCGCTCAACTGCACCCACACGTAATAATCAAGGGGGTTGCACTCTAGCGAGTTAGGTGGCCAGATGTTAGGGAGGATGTTGTCGCAGAAATTGTCTGACAGCCATGACTGGGTTCTCCTGCTTGTGTGGCATGGTGCAGAGTCCTGTTACCAGACATAGGGTCTTTCAGCAGTGACCCTCTTGACCCAGGGCAGCACTACTTGATGTAGGCCTCCGTGTTGAGTCTGGTGCCGTGTGGGAAGACGAATGGAGGCATAACGTCGCTATCATTAGTGATCACTCCAAACACATATGAAGTTGACTGAATGTTTCATATCTATCACTCTCGGTACATGTCCTCAGATTGCACTGTCCTCAGATTGACACCCAAACATTCTGAAATGTTCGTACTAGAGCTTCCTGCGCGAATACCAAGCAGTACAGCATGTCGTTTCCAAATTTCTGGTTGAGTGAATTGCGTCATGGCACTGTTTTTCTTACAGGCGATGCCCAACGGACCCTACTATACTGTGTAGGGCCGCCAACACTTTTTTCTGCAAAAATAGGGTAGCTTATTCTGTTCAGGCTATATCATTAGCATTATCCTGCGTTTGAGAATTGTGTGTGTGTGTGTGTGTGTGTGTGTGTGTGTGTGTGTGTGTGTGTGTGTGTGTGTGTGTGTGTGTGTGTGTATAAGTAACTATACGGATAAACAAATAAAATATGTGTATATTTGATTTGTTTATCCGCGTAATTGTCTCCATATCTGGTCACCTTGATTCCTCTTATAATCACTCCTTATTACCCCGCAGACTTGGTCCCTCGTAAAGGAATCGGAGTCTAAGTTCGAATCATTTGAGCGCTGTTAAGTGATTTTCTATACTGAGAATCTCCGAATCTCATCTATTGAATACACACAGACACACACAGACACACAGACACACACAGACACACACAGACGCACACACACACATGTATATATGTACATATATATATGTACATATATATATGTGCGTAAAAAATTAATGAGAGCATATATTAGATAAATAATGCACACACATGTATATATATATATACATATACACACATACACATACACACACATACACATGTCTATATATACATACATATATATATATATATATATATATATATATATATATATATATATATATATATATATATATATATATATATATATATATATATATGTGTGCAAAAATTAATGAGCATACATTCTATATATAATATTTTCAGGATTAAATAAAAAGACAACAAACGGAAAATATGACATACCTCTGTGTGTGTGTGTATAGCTATGATTGACTGTCGACCGAACACTATTCAATTTTTTTCTCCGTGTTTTTCTCCTTGTCTCCGTATTCTTTCTGTTGAAGAGCGTAGCTCGAAACGTTAAAGACTTTCCGTATTCCCGAGCGTCATACTAATACATCCTTTTCTTGTTTACACCACCTGTCCTCGTCTGTTGTTGTTTTTTCGTACATTCTCATATATATATATATATATATATATATATATATATATATATATATATATATATATATATATATATATATGTATATGGAGAGAGAGAGAGAGAGAGAGAGAGAGAGAGAGAGAGAGAGAGAGAGAGAAGGAGATATATATATATAATTCAGACATCGTGTAGTAAATAAACATGCGAACATATACTAAATACAGAGATGAACAGAAAACACACACAAAGGTTCACCAACTTCTCTTCAGTTATCTGTCAGAGAGTTAAGAAGAGGAGTTGGGGACCTTCTGTCTTTGCTGTTCGTCTGTGTATTTAGTATATGTTCGTATGTTTATTTACTACACGATCTTTGAATTATACATATATATAAAGATATACAGGCATGTCATATTTTCCGTTTGTTATCTTTTTATTAATCCTGAAAAAAATGTGGCTGTGTGGTGAGTGGCTTGCTTGCCGACCACATGATCCCGGGTTCGGTCCCACTGCGTGGCATCCTGGGCAAGTGTCTTCTACTATAGCCTCGGGCCGACCAAAGCCTTGTGAGTGGATTTGGTGGACGGAAACTAAAAGAAGCCCGTCGTATATATGTATATATATATATATGTATGTGTGTATGTGTTTGTGTGTCTGTGTTTGTCCCCCCAGCATCGCTTGACAATCGATGCTGGTGTGTTTATGTCCCCGTAACTTGGCGGTTCGGCAAAAGAGACCGATGGAATAGGTGCTGGGCTTCCAGAGAGTGAGTCCTGGGGTCGAATTGCTCGATTAAAGGCGGTGCTCCAGCATGGCCACAGTCAAAATACTGAAACAAGTAAAAGATTAAAAGAGTATATATACATCTTTTTATCCATTAGTCAGAATATAAAACAGCATCTATATCAAGACCTCTGAGAACGTGGGAAGAATGATGGGAGAAAAGTATCCTCGACCCGAATTCATTGTCCGAATACTTACAAAAGAGCAGATGCCTCCGCTTTTATGAATATTCATTATATATCTTATTTGAAATGAATAAATTAGGTTTCTGTATAAATTATGTATTCATTATGTAAATTCAAAATTTATATGAATAAATTATGTTATGGAATGTTATATTTCATATCTTTATTGCTCATTTTATTCATTTGACTGGTGCAATGTTGGGGCATTACTTTGCAGAGTTAACCGAACAAATTGACTCAGGTTCTTTCAAGTATTGTGCTCATTCTTTCAGAGACTTTTGCCGAACCGCTATGTAACAGGGACGTGAGCAAACCAACACCGGTTGCCATGTTGGGAGATAAATACAAACATTTAGATGTATATACCTGCATACATGCATATGAGAGTATGTCCGTATGTGTGTGTGAATGTATAAATATATATATATGTGTGTGTGTGTGTTGTGTGTGTGTGTGTATTATGTGTGTGTGCCTGTGTGTGTATTATGTGTGTGTGTGTGTGTGCACGTATGTATGCATTCACAGTTACACACATAAACAAGCAAACTAACAAAACGCACAAACACACGAGGGGAAGCCAATAATTATCCGAACTTTCGACCAAATCATTCTTAGGTTGGCCGCACTGCCTTCAGCGCTCGTGTGAAGATTCAATAAGCACGAGAGATGGTTCGGGCGAACCGACAAGTGACCATCGATGGGATTGCTTACTCTCTGCGAATTTATTCTGGTTCTACATATGAAATCATCCACGACAATTTTCGCTTTTGTGACGTGGCTTTCGTGACGCTTACCGAAGTGCATAAGCGCATTCTTGTGGAGAGCTATCGACTCTTACAACTATGAAGGCGCAGCGCTTTGGCGGGTAGAGGTGGGGAGAGAATAGTCACAGGAGATGAGACCTGGGTTTCATCCCTTTGTGTCAGAATCCAAAAGGATGAAGCTAGTACCACTTGAAATATAAAAGAGGATATAAATATGAAATTTTTTAATTAATCAATAATTGAAATCACCAAAAGTGGGGTAATCCACCTAGGATAATTTGGGAAAACCCTCAGAAAAATGTCCCAGATTAGTCAAGCGTCTCCAAGGCATCGGAAATGTCCTCTTCCAGTTACTTTCCTCCTACTTGGAAAGGCATGCTCAGAAGCAGGCCTCGATAGTAGTAGTAGTAGTAGTAGTAGTAGTAGTAGTAGTAGTAGTAGTAGTAGTAGTAGTAGTAGTGGTGGTGGTGGTGGTGGTGGTGGTGGTGGTGGTGGTGGTGGTGGTGGTGGTAGTAGTAGTAGTAGTAGTAGTAGTAGTAGTAGTAGTAGTAGTATCTTATTAGGCACAGGGATATAAACGATGAGATGGGGGGCATCATAAGGAGAGAGAAGAAGAAGAAGAAGAAGAAGAAGAAGAAGAAGAAGAAGAAGAAGAAGAAGAAGAAGAAGAAGAAGAAGGAGGAGGAGGGGGAGGAGGGGGAGGAGAAGAAGAAGAAGAAGAAGAAGAAGAAGAAGAAGAAGAAGAAGAAGAAGAAAAAGAAGAAGAAGAAGAAGAAGAAGAAGAAGAAGAAGAAGAAGAAGAAGAAGAAGGAATATATTCACAGACATGACAGAGCTGAGACCTATATACACTGGAAGCTATGCCAACACTATGGAATAACAACAGAATAAAGATGGTATAGGCACACGCCAGAAAAGGTCACAGAAAACGAGAAAGCAACCATACTCTGGGATATGCCAATACACACAGATAGAGAAATATAGGCCAACAGACCAGATATAGTTGTCAAAGATCACGAAGGAAAAAAATGCTTTCTAATTGATGTATCAATATCAGCAGATGACAACGTTTCCCTAAAAGAAATGGAAAAACTTTCAAAATACAAAGACCTGGAAATAGAGGTAATTCGAATGTGGAATCTAAAAACACAAACAATTCCTATCATAGTAGGTGCCTTAGGTATAATAAAAAAAATATTCAGACAAATACATAACAAAAACACCAGGACTTACAAATATATATAACATACAGAAAATTGCACTACTGGGTACTGCAAACATCCTACGCAAAACACTTTCAATACAGTAACCATAAGAGTATCACAGCAGACCACAGCACATACCCAAGGCGCACAGAGCTGCACTCGGTAGTGAAGAGAAAGTACGTTATAAAAATAAGACTACTGAATAATAATAATAATAATAATAATAATAATAATAATAATAATAATAATAATAATAATAATAATAATAATAATAATAATAATAACTATGTAAAATAGACAGAAAAACAAGAAAAATAATGACAGGATATAGGATGCACCACCCAAAATCTGACATAGAAAGGCTATATATACAACGCACAGAAGGTGGCAGGGGTCTTATACAGCTAGAAAACTATTATAAAATAACCACCATAGGACTGCAAAAATACATACTCCAGAAGCAAGGGAAACTAATACAAATAGCCACAAAACACGAGCAAAACAAAAAACTGTTTTCAGTATTTAAGGAAGCTGACAAATACAAACAAGAAATCAATCTACCTAACAAATACGAAGAAGAAGAAGAAGAAACAACAAAAGCTATAAAACAAATGAAATCCAAACTAAAACTAGAACAGCAACGGACCATGATAAAACGATGGCAAGAAAAGCCCCTACATGGTAAATACTGGGCTAAACTAAATGCGAAAGAAATAGACAGAGAAAAATCCCAGCAATGGCTGAGAAGCTCAGGACTCAAAGCAGAGACTGAAGGATTTTTAATTGCTGCTCAAGACCAAAGCCTCCCCACCAGAAATTACCAAAAACACATAATGAAAAGAAATATAACAAGTAACTGTAGAATATGTGGAGATCGACAAGAAACAATAAATCATATTATCTCTGGCTGCCCAGTCCTGGCTAAGAAGGAATATATTCACAGACACGACAGAGCTGGGACCTATATACACTGGAAGCTATGCCAACATTATGGAATAGCAACAGAAAAAAGATGGTATAAACACACGCCAGAAAAGGTCACAGAAAACGAGAAAGCAACCATACTCTGGGATATGCCAATACACACAGATAGAGAAATTAAGGCAAATAGACCAGATATAGTTGTCAAAGATCATGAAGGAAAAAAATGCCTTCTAATTGATGTTTCAATACCAGCAGATGACAACGTTTCTCTAAAAGAAATGGAAAAACTTTCAAAATACAAAGACCTGGAAATAGAGATAACTCGAATGTGGAATCTAAAAACAGAAACAATTCCTATCATAGTAGGTGCCTTAGGTATAATAAAAAAATATTCAGACAAATACATAACAAAAACACCAGGACTTACAAATATATATAACATACAGAAAATTGCACTACTGGGTACTGCACACATTCTACGCAAAACACTTTCAATACAGTAAACATAAGAGCACCACAGCAAACCACAGCACATACCCAAGGCGCACAGAGCTGCGCTCGGTAGTGAAGTGAAAGCACGTTATAAAAATAAAACTACTGAATAATAATAATAATAATAGTAATAATAATAATAATAATAATAATAGTAATAATAATAATAATAATAATTCTAAAAGCAGAAGCAATTCCTATCATAGTAGGTGCATTAGGTATGATAAAAACATATTCAGACAAATACATAACAAAAACACCAGGACTAACAAATATATATAACATACAGAAAATATCACTACTAGGCACCGCACACGTCCTACGTAAAACGCTTTCAATACAGAAACGATAAGAGCATCACAACAAACCATAGCACATACCTAAGGCACACAGAGCTGCGCTCGGTAGTGCAATGAAAGCGCGTGATAAAAATAAGACTATTGAATAATAATAATAATAATAATAATAATAATAATAATAATAATAATAATAATAATAATAATAATAATAATAATAATAATAATGGTCAATTACTGAAATATGTAAGCTTGACAGAAAAATAGGAAAATTGCTGACAATGAACAGAATGCAACAGCCTAAGGCAGATGTAGAACGACTTTACTTGCAAAGAAAAGAGAGTGACCGTTGACTCTTACAATGAAGATTGCCACAATTGGCCTAAACATTTAACTGAAAAACTCTGATGACTGAATGCTGAAGCTTGTCCTAAAGCGTGAGAAGAAGAAAACCGCATACTCAGTAACAAAACAAGCAAGAACATATCTAAGCGAATTCCAAATACAACAAAGTCCCAGAATAAGATGTACTGGAAACGAGCACAATAAAAGCTAAGCGTATGAAAACCCTTGTTAAAACTGCTGCCCTAGATATTCTTACTGATAAATGACAAGGAAAACCTCTCAATGGAAAATACCCAAAGAGAGCTAATCATACTGATGTTGACAAAGCCCTTACCCGTCAATGACTAGCGTCTTCTGGCTTAAAACTAGAGACAAATGGGTTTATCATGGCAGCCCAGGATCAATGCCTACCTACATGAAGCTACCAGACCAACATCTTAAAGGACGGCAGTAGCTCAACACGTCTTGTACGTAAACAACAAAATGAAACCATCAATCATATTGTCTCTATATTCGGCCTTCTTGCGCCGACAGAGTATCTTAGCAAACATGATAGAGCAGCACAGTATATTCGTTGGTAATTTGCAAAGACTTGTACCTGACCCATGATAAAAACTAATGGGGACACAAACCGCCTCCGGTGCTTGAAAATGATCCCATCTCACTCCTATGGAACTTTACTGTTCAAACTGACAGAAAAATAAATGCAAATAAGCCAGCCATTATATTGAAGGATTTCAGACAAAAATCCTGCCTCTTCATCGATATGACTGTCCCAATCGACATAAATCTATCTGTCATGACCTATCCAAAACTGAGCAAATATAAAGACCTTGAAATAGAAAACAGCAAAACGTGGAACATCGAGATTAAAACAAGACCTTTTGTTATAGGTGCCCCAGAAATGATAGCAAAGGGGCTGATTGGTACTTATCTTAGATACCAGGAAACCAAAAATGAACGAAATTCAAAAAGTAGTGCTCATGAGAACTACACATATCCTACGAAAAATATTGTCTATGCAATTCCCAAAACATTTCAATCAGTAAATATTGTAAAAAGTACTTTTAAATGTACATAATAGCAAATGCCTTTTACTGTCATCTTAAGATCACACTATTGTCTTATAATCAAATTACTTTTAAAACAAACTTCTAATTTTCTTGTGTTTACGCAGACAATCGCCAGAATAATAATTTGTGCAAAACCAAAAATATGGCACCTTAGTCATAACACAAACATGAACTTCAAACCTGTTGTCCCTTGAGGTTTCTGGGTGAGATTTGGTGTCAACTTGTGCAAGTACATAACAAAATCCAAGCAAGTAATAATAATAATAATAATAATAATAATAATAATAATAATAATAATAATAATAATAATAATGTTATTAGGGACAGCTAAGATATTTATAAGGGGTTCTTGGCATTTAAGGTTACTTGTAGCCCGATAATAGGATTTTTTTCTTTTCCAACAGTCTAATCTGTTGTGTGTATATGGAAATAATAATAATAATAATAATAATAATAATAATAATAATAATAATAATAATAATAATAACAATAATAATAATAATAATGATACTGCCCGGATGCAATATCAGGCAGTGGCTCTCATGTCTCATGGCTTCTGATCTTAACTGATTGGAAGTGTTATCATGTACATTGTTTTGTCTTGGTATAAAAGATGGGCTACAGCAAATATTCTGCTAAATACCACAGATTTGCTTGTCAGTTGTTTGACCTTAACCAGTTGAGCATGTCCCTTGGTGGCTGACGATATGTGCATCTCTGATCATGAGCAGAAGTAGTGGAGGAGCATCATAGCCATGTGTTGAGAAGAATTCTTTAGGGTTTGAATAATTCACCTTTGGAAACATGGGTATTTTGCTCAACATCTTTAAACAAAACTTACTCAGGGGACCTTTTGAGCGGAATGGGCTACTCGACCTGAAGAAAATTCTAACTGGGCCCCACCTGCGAGGTCATGCGCTGTTTATCTTGATATGAGATCACCATGTCGCGCACATATGTTATTAGGGACAGCTAAGATATTTAGAAGGGGTTCTTGGCAGTTAAGGTTACTTGTAGCCTGATGATAGGATTTTTTCTTTTCCAACAGTCTAATCTGTTGTGTGTATATGGAAATAATAATAATAATAATAATAATAATAATAATAAAAATAATAATAATAATAATAATGATGATAATAATAATAATAATAATTAATAATTAGGTAGGAGAGGTGGTGAAAGAAGAAAAACAGTAAGCCAAGAGCAATGCTATCCTGTGAGGCGGAGTCAGAAAATGAAGGTGGGCAGATGTGTCCGAGCATGTGTGTGTGTGTGTGTGTGTGTGTGTGTGTGTGTGTAGGCGTGTGTGTGTAGGCGTGTGTGTGTAGGCGTGTGTGTGTAGGGGTGGGAGGAAGGTGTGTGTGTGAGAGATTGCGTGCGCGCTCGCGTCAATCTACGTATTACACGTAGAAATATATCAATACCTATTTCTCCGAAGACTAAAGAATAATAATCAATCGATTTTCATCATTTATTTGGGGTCCCATGAGAGATGATTGCAACACTTGACCAATCCCAGAGAAATGAGTAGCCATTCTGTTTATATTGAAAGCTCCAGAGAGCTAGTTTAACACTTTATTTAATATCTGTGGCCAGTGAATGGGCAACCCAGTCCATACACTTTCAAACAAAGCATTATATGGCCAGGAGTTTGAGTAGAAGATACTTGCTCAAGGTGATGTGTCCGCGCCTATATCTTATATCAATCTATATGTGTGTGTTTGTGTTTGTGTATGGCGTGTGTGCTTTGTGTGTTGTGTGTTTATATATGCGTATGTGTATATATATATATATATATATATATATATATATATATATGTATGCGTGTGTATGTGTGTATATATATGTGTTATTTCTTTACTACCCACAAGGGGCTACACACAGAGGGGACAAACAAGGACAGACAAACGGATTAAGTCGATTATACCGACCTCAGTGCGTAACTGGTACTTATTTGATCGACCCCGAAAGGATGAAAGGCAAAGTCGACCTCGGCGGAATTTGAACTCAGAACGTAGCGGCAGACGAAATACCGCTAAGCATTTCGCCCGGCGTGCTAACGTTTCTGCCAGTTCGCCGCCTTATGTATGTGTGTATATATATGTGTGTGTGCGTGTTTTGTGTGTGTGAGTGTGTATGCATATATATATATATATATATATATATATATATATATATATGTGTGTGTGTGTGTGTGTGCGTGTGTGTGTGTGAAGTTTTCTTCTCAGTCACAGGGTGCGGTGGGGTTCAGTCCCACTGCATGTCACCTTGGGTAAGTGTCTTCTACTATAGCCTCTCGCTGTGTAATGTGTGAGCGTGTATGTAATTGTGTGCGTGTGTGTGTGTGTGTGTCTGTCTGTGTGTCTGTCTGTCTCTCTATCTCTTTGTCTGTGTTTGTCAAGCACCACGCTGACAACCGATCTGGGTGTGTTTACGTCCGCGCAAGTGAGCGGATCGGCAAAACGATACCGATAGAATAAGTACCAGGGCTTTAGTAAATAGGTACTAGGGTCGATTCGCTCGACTGAAAACTCTTCAAGGTAGCGCCCCAGCATGTTCCCAGCCTGATGACTGAAACAAGTAAAAGGCAAACAACTATATATATATATATATATATATATATATATATATATATATATATATATATATATATATATATGAGTAAAAATAAATACAAAAAGAGTGGTTTTGTATGATCGTGTATAGAGGAATATATTATTTTATTTAAAAGTGTTCCAACTCTGTCTGTTCTTTTATGTTTTTTATTTATATTCTTGTAAAATTTATGTGCAATATAGAATATGGAATATATAATATATAATATATAATATAAAAAAAAGATGGATGGTACAATGAAATGAAGTATTGAATGTCTTATTGAATATATGGAATATGTCTTATTGAATATATGAAATATTGAGTGTTCAATATAAAGGATTAAATATATAAAGGCGTAAAGGATTAAATATATAAAGGCGAATACGTATTTTCTATACCTTGTGGTATTTCATCATGGCCGGTATGACAGACTTTAACAGACTGTAATAGATTGGCTGGTTTTCTGTCTTTTATACCAATTCCTTTGGACAGCAGCAGTATGTGTTTGGCTATTTTTAGAATTGATGCCAAATTTATTTTTAGAAATGATGACATTTGAGAAATTGTTTTGTGTTTTGGTTGTAGGGATAAGATTTTTAAACCCCAGTAGGTGTTTGGCTATTCTTAGAAATGATGCCAAATCTATTTTTAGAAATGATGACATTTGAGAGATTTTTTGTGTTTTAGTTATAGGGATGAGGTATGTTCTGTTAAGAACGTATTAGAGTACAAATAGAGCGAATTGAAAGCGTATTGTGCCCACATTGCTGAGACCCCCTTCGGTCATGACTGACCATGGGATTGCACCTAGAAAGTTACCCTCCGAGGCACAAGTCCGGGCAAGGTTGTTTTATGGAAGACCAGCAGTCGCCCATGCATACCGGTCTCCCCCTCTCCACGCCACCAGTGTTATCCGAGGGAAAGGCAAAGGGGCCGATACAGCTAGGCATCAGTGACGTCGCAACTCATTTCTACAGCTGAGTGAACTGGAGCAACTTGAAATAAAGTGTCTTGCTCAAGAACACAACACGCATATGTGAGAATGCACACGTATGCATATGTGAGAATGCCCACGTATGCATATGTGAGAATGCACACGTATGCATTTGTGCGTGTACAAGTGTGCACGTGCGTGCGTATATCGTATCTTATCGGCCGCGACAAATAGGGATCGATAAGCACTAGACTTGAATTGAATGCTGGGTTCAATAGAATTGATCAAACAATTGAATGAGTCTAAGTCAATGACTGAAACGAATAAAAGTATAATAGAAGGTTACCGCCTTTCTCTCTCTATCTCTCCCCCCTCTCCCCCCCTCTCCCTCTCTCTTTCTCCCCCCTCTCTCCCCCTCTCTCCCTCTCTCTCTCACACACACACACACAGACACACATGTTCTCTTTTACCCTTTTTTTTCTCCTTTACCTGTTTCAATCATTTGACTGTGGCCATGCTGGAGCACCGCCTTTAGTCGAGCAAATCGATCCCAGGACTTATTCTTTGTAAGCCCAGTACTTATTCTATCGGTCTCTTTGGCCGAACCGCTAAGATACAGGGACGTAAACACACCAGCATCGGTTGTCAAGCGATGTTGGGGGAACAAACACTGACACATACACATATATATATATATGCATATGTACGACGGGCTTCTTTCAGTTTCCGTCTACCAAATCCACTCACAAGGCTTTGATCTGCCCGAGGCTATTGTAGAAGACACTTGCCCAGGGTGCCACGCAGTGGGATTGAACCCGGAACCATGTGGTTGGTAAGCAAGCTACTTGCCACACAGCCACTCCTGCGCCTTGGATGCATATACATTGTTTGTATATATTTTTGTAAGCTTTCCGTACACCTCCATGATAGAGCCGCATTGAAAGTATTATCATATGTATAATTTACTCCTCCTGTATGTGTGTAATTTTAGAAGAGAAAACCATGTAATAATTGAAGTAGAAGAAAGATCAATATCATACATAAACTCAATTTCTAGGCGAGCTGGCAGAATCGTTAGCACGCCGGGCGAAATGCTTAGCGGTATTTCGTCTGCTGCTACGTTCTGAGTTCACATTCCGCTGAAGTCGACTTTGCCTTTCATCCATTCGGAATCGATAAATTAAGTACCAGTAGAATACTTGGGTCGATGTAATCGACTTGCCTCTTCCCCTAAAAATTTCAAGCCTTGAGCCTATAGTAGAAAAGATTATCCAAGGCGGCGAACTCGCAGAAACGTTTGCACGCCGGACGAAATGTTTAGCCGTATTTCGTCTGCTATTACGTTCTGAGTTCAAATTCCACCGAGGTCGACTTTGCGTTTCATCCTTTGGGGGGTCGATGAATTAATTACCAGTTGCGTACTGGGGATGGTCTAATCGACTGGTCATTCTGTTAGTGAAAACGCATGCATTGGTTTTAGTTTGCTTATTTGATTACTAATTATAATGTGCATGTGCGCGCGTACTGGTGTGAGTTTGTAAGTGTGTGTGTGTGTGTATGTGTAACCGAATAAAAGAATATTGTTTTTTACACTACCACCTTAGAATTTGTTTGAAGGAAACTCTCTAGAAATCCATTTTATTTACATTTATGCGTATGTACATAAATGAATACATATATGGTTTCACCCAGGTATCGAAATTATAGTGATATTTGTTTGACAGCTGACGATGAGAAAACATATCTGTTATGCTTGTTTGTAAATTTTTTATGTCTTAATCTCGTTATTCTGAATTGTCCTTCATTCTTGTAAAATAGGATGTGTTTGTGGATTCATGGTTTGTGGAGATAGCTTGCATTGATATTGGTTGCTTTTGTTTGTAGATAATCTTATTAAACTTAGACAACGCATAGATACTGATATCTAGTTTGAAGAGGTTCTATAGCATATATAATATACATGTGGCTGGCACTCCGTCGCTTACGACGTCGAGGGTTCCAGTTGATCCGATTAACGGAACAGCCTGCTCGTGAAATTAACGTGCAAGTGGCTGAGCACTCCACAGACACGTGTACCTTTAACGTAGTTCTCGGGGATATTCAGCGTGACACAGTGTGACAAGGCTGACCCTTTGAATTACAGGCACAACAGAAGCAGCAAGTAAGAGTGAG
>NC_142938.1:64204565-64209565 GCF_046866305.1 Octopus bimaculoides | reverse complement strand
AATATACAATAAGAACAGGACATCACCAATAAGCCTAGTACTTATTCTATCGGTCTCTTTTGCCGAACCGCTAAGTTACGGGGATGTAAACACACCAGCATCGGTTGTCAAGCGATGTTGGGGGTACAAACACAGACACACAAACACACACAGACACATATATATATACATATAGGCTAGGCTTTAGAAGGGCGCATAAATAGATAAATAATATATATATATATATATATATATATATATATATGTATATATATATATATATACATAACAGGCTTCTTTCAGTTTCCGTCTACCAAATCCACTCATAAGGATTTGGTTGACGCGAGGCTATAGTAGAAGACACTTGCCCAAGGTGTCACGCATTGGGACTGAACCCGGAACCATGTGGCTGGTAAGCAAGCTACATACTAGCTGAAATACCCGCCGTTGTCCGAGCTGAAAGTTACAGGATATTGTCGGTAATACAGCAACGTAACGTAATGTACTTGAATTAAAGAAAATCTTCTAAAGAGTGCGCAAGCAGAATGCCAGACTAAATAACCTTTCTAATATATTCATATTCTTGTGTCTCTTTGGATTTCTGCTGTCTTGCACAGCAGATTACAATTCTGCAAGAAATTTAAACGAAAAAAATTCGCCAATTTCACCTTTTAAAATTCGTTTTTTTTTTTTCTTTTACCCTAAATTTTCAAACTTAAACTCTAAGAGTTCCCCTTGCTCAAAAATATTAGTTCGTAAACTCTGACCCTAAAACCTCTCAGTTTTCTATTCTAGTCTTCCTTTTCATTTTTTAAATATTCATTTATTTATTTTTCAGAATATAATCTTCTATTCGCAAAAAAAAAAAGACAAACAAAAAAAACCGAATTCTGAATAAAATTTCAAGAGAAAAAAAGGAAAATTTTATGCTCCGTTGCATCCTCCCAAGCAAAGAAGCGGAGAAAAATGGGGGAAAAAAATCAGAATTTTCAAAAACAGTTATTTGCAGATTATCATAAATATGTATGTTTATGATTGTGTTTGTATGCGTGTGAATGTATGGGTGTATGTGCGTGCGTGTGTATGTATGTGCGTGCGTCTGTATGTGTGTGTGTGTGTGTGTGTGTGTGTGTGTGTGTGTGTGTGTGTGTGTGTGTGTGTGTGTTTAGCCTAAAGCTCCATGAATCAGAAAAAATGAGCATTCACATGTTGGTTATTAAAATGGCATATTACAAATATTATCATCATGTAAGTTCAAATTCCGCCGAGCTAGACTTTGCATTTTTATTCTTTTGGGGACGATGAAATTAATATGAGTTTCTAAGTGAAAGAGATAAAAACACCCGTAAAAACACAAAATGAATGTCGATTGAACCATTGTGATAGATATTATCCACATGTTTAACAATTGTCCGTTGAAGGCACGTGACTTAGTGTTCTTGGCATTCCGTCGCTTACGACGTCGAGGGTTCCAGTTGATCCGATCAACGGAACCGCCTGTTCGTGAAATTAACGTGCAAGTGGCTGAGCACTCCACAGACACGTGTACCTTTAACGTAGTTCTCGGGGATATTCAGCGTGACACAGTGTGACAAGGCTGACCCTTTGAATTACAGGCACAACAGAAACAGGAAGTAAGAGTGAGAGAAAGTTGTGGTGGAAGAGTACAGCAGGGTTCGTCACCATCCCCTGCCGGAGCCTCGTGGAGCTTTTAGGTGTTTTCGCTCAATAAACACTCACAACGCCCGGTCTGGGAATCGAAACTCGTGACTTAGTGGTTAGATATCATCCACATGTTTAGCAATTGGCTTAGTGGTTAGAGCATTCAGTTCACTGGTAGTGTATTCCTGATTTCGATAACTGGCAGTGCGTTTCGTCCTTGAGCAAGACTCTTTATTTCACGCTGTTCCAGTCCACTCAAGTGGCAAAAAATGTGTAGTTCCTGTATTTCAAAGGGCTAGCCTTGTCATATTCTGTGTTATCCTGAACCTCCCCAGGAACTACGTTAAGGGTACACCTGTCTGTGGAGTGCTCAGCCGCTTGCACGTTAATTTTACGAACTGGCTGTCCCGTTGATCAGATCAAGTAGAACCCTCGTGACCGTAACCTACGAAGTGACACTCAGTAACTGTCCAAAAATGACCGAAAGATAGTACATTCTTATGAGATATAACATTGTAGCTAAAACTGAAGTGAGTGTGTTACGAACGCAGTTATCGTAAAGAAGTTGTTTTCCTGTAACGAACACTGCAGCGATTAGCTTACTCGCGTTCGAATCTGTTGTATTTGTAATCTTTTATCTTATATCTTTTACTTGTTTCAGTCATTTAGACTGCGGTCACGCTGGGTCACCGCCTTGAAGAACATTTAGTAGTAACGAATCGACCACATTACTTTTTTTTTTATTTTTTAGCCTGATATTTATTCTATCGGCTTCTTTTTACGAACCGCTAAGTTATGGAGAAGAATACACACGAACATATGTTGTCAAACGGTGATGAGGGGACAGACATAGACACAAGCACACACACACACACACACACACACACACACACACACACACACATGTATATGTATATAGTCAATCCAAACATGAACAAGCAAGAAAAAACAACGTGAGGACGTGGAACAAGTGTGTGTGTGTGTGTGTGTGTGTGTGTGTGTGTGCGTGTGCGTGTGTACGACAGGCTTCTTTCTGTTTCTGTCAACCAAATCCACTCACAAGGCTTTGGTCGGCCCGAAGCTATAGAAAAAGACATTTGCTCAAGGTACCCTGCAGTGGGATTGAACCCGGAACCATGTGGTTGGGAAGCAAGCTTCTTACCACACAGTCCCTCTGCCTATTGTAGGTGAGTGTGAGTGTATGTATGTGATGCACAGAAGATTGCGTGAATGTGCGTGTGCGCATGTGTATATGTGTAAGAGAGAGAGAGAGAGAGAGAGAGAGTGTGTGTGTGTGTGTGTGTGTGTGTGTGTGTGTGTGTGTGTGTGTGTGTGTGTGTGTGTGTGTGTGTGTGTGTGTGCGCGCTTGCAGATAATTACGGAATGTTTGAGGTCTGCTCAGTAGACCTCAAACAGTTGTAATAAGGAATGGTAATATGAGTTACCAACATCTCTGTTGAACCTTCTCATATATTCTGTCTCGGAGAGGTCGGTCTTGGTAACAGCGAAAGTTAGTTGGCCTGTCTTGGTAATAGCAGGCAGTTGCGAGCAGTCGTCTTTTATATGAGACAATGCTGGCCCGTCTGTCTATCTGTCTGTCTGTCTGGCCGGCTGGCTGGCTGGCTGGCTGGCTGGCTGGCTGGATTGATGGATGGATGGACGGATGGATGGCTGGCTACGCGAAGCAGTATAAGCTGGGGAACAGTTCTATTATAAGTTGTACTGCTGGAATCTATAGCTTTCCAAGCAGTAGGAACAAACTAGGGAGCAGTCCTTTTAAATGAAGTAGAATACTGGCTTATGTAGCTATAGGGAGCAGTAAATTACTAGGGAGCAGTCCTTTTACATTAAGTGGTGCAGTGACCTGTGCAGCTTCACGAAGCAGCTGGTTACTAGGAAGCAGTCTTTTTATATGAAGTTGTCTACTGGCTTGTGGGGTTGTAAGGAACAGTAAGATAATAGGGAGTAATCTTGTTACATGAAGTGGTCTGTGTAGTTATATGAAGTTGTCTACTGGTGTTGGGAGTAGCCCTTTTACATGAAGTGAGAATGCTGGCGTGCGTGATTATACGAAGTAGCAAGGACTGACTTAGGGAGCAGTCCTTTACATAAAGAGAGGGACTGCCTCGTGTAGCTACAGAAAATAGTATGGACTAGAGCTCAGTCTTGTTAGCCTGTCTGGCTTTGCGGGGCAGAAGAATCTAGGGAACAACCACTCTTATTAGATTAAGTGATGCACTGGCTTCTGAAGTTATACAAAGCCGAAGGGACTAGGGAGCAGTCATTTTACATGGAGTGGACCACTGACCTTTATGGCTCTACGGAGGAGCCTTCTTAAAACATGCAGTCGTGGTGTACCAGCGAACTAGGGGGCAGTTCTTTTTTTATGAAGCGAAGTGGTGCAGAGATAATTGATAAAATGGAGAAAAGTAACACTGTTGGCTGTTACTCTGGGACGTCGAAACAGTTTTATGTTAAAAAGGATTGAAATATTGACAGATATATTGTACTGGGTAAAGAACTGGGGTCCAATTCTGTTAGCCGAAGCAAATAAGAATTAACATTTGTATAGGGTTTGTTAGAGAGTAGTTTTGTTAATAAAATGAGAGGAAGAGAATTGATAATGTAATAACGGGGGCGGGGAGAAGAGTAGGTAGTCATATTATATGAGGCGAATGGGAAAAATACATGCAACATAAAAGTTGAGAGGGGGAGGGACATACAGAGAGAGAGAGGAAAACAGAGAGAGAGAGAAGGAGAGAGAAAAAGGACGAGAGAGAGGGAAATGGAGAGAGAGGGAAATGGGGAGAGAGAGAGAGAGGGAAATGGTGAGAGAGAGAGAGAGAAATGGAATGAGAGTGACAAACAGAAGGAAAGAGGAAAACAGAGAGAGAGAGAGGGGGAGAGAGAAAAAGGACGAGAGAAAAAAGAGAGGGGGTAAGAGAGAGAATGGGCGAGAGCGAGAAGTGAAAGATAGTGAAAGAAAAGGAGAGAGGGAGAGAGAAACGAGGAAGGAGATTGAGAAACGGAGGAAGAAGGGGAGAATCGGAAAGGGACAGAGAGAAAGAGAGACAGACAGAGAGAAAGAGAGACAGACGGAGAGAAAGAGAGACAGACAGAGAGAAAGAGAGACAGACAGAGAGAAAGAGAGACAGACAGAGAGAAAGAGAGACAGACAGAGAGACAGACGGAGAGAAAGAGAGACAGAGAGAAAGAGAGACAGACGGAGAGGAACGAAGAAAAAATAGAGAGAGACAGAAACAAAAAAAGAGAGAGAAACAGATAGACAGTGAAACAGGGCAGGGGAGAGGAGACCCCTTTTTTTATGAGGGAAAAGAGTGAAGCCCTGTTGGTGCTTC
>NC_142938.1:64182065-64184565 GCF_046866305.1 Octopus bimaculoides | reverse complement strand
GAATGGAGCTTGATTTAGCAACCCCCATTTGAACCTCTTGCCATGAGGTAGGTTCATATAGGACTCTCGACAGCAAGAGGTCCAGTTTTGATTTGAAAACCCCTTCATCCACTTTGTGTAGGTTCCTCAAGCTCTTTGAGAGAATATTAAAAAGCTGTGGGCTCCTGCAACTCAGGCTGTTGCAGTAACTGGTCCTGAAGCGCAATGGCATTGCTGAGATCTTTGGCACTGTGCAGTGTAGCGTTCAATGTCAAAATTTGGCACAATTCCTTCCAGGATCTTCCAGTTGTATACTGAATCTTCCAGTAGACTGCATACCTCTCCCGCCTTGTTACTCCAGTTGTTACTGCATACCTCTCCTGCCTTCGCTCCAGCGAGTACAGTCTTACCTGTTTCAGCCTTTCCCAGTAGCTGAGCAGTTGCAAAGAGACGATCTTCTTTGTGAAGGTCTGTTGTTAATTTTACACTGTTCGGTGGTCATCCCTGGGAGCAATATATATATATATATATATATATATATATATATATATATATATATATGCGTATATAGATAGATAAATAGATGGAGAGAGAGAGAGAGAATGAGAGAGAGACAAAGAGAGAGGAACAGAGACAGAGAAAGCTTGAGAGAGAGAGGTAAAAATACTAGGCTTCACACACTCATACACGCATACATAAACACACAGACACACACACACACACACATGCATGTATGCACATATATGTGTGTATGTATGTATATACATGTATATATATATATATATATATATATATATATATATATATATATATATAAATAGTATATATATATGATATATATATATATAGTATATATATATATATATATATATATATATATATATAGATAGATAGATAGATAGATAGATAGATAGATAGATAGATAGATAGATAGATAGATAGACATACTTATACATATATATGTATGCATGTATATGTATGTACGCGCGTATGTATTTATATATGTATTCTTTTATTCTATGTATGTATATAAGAATATGTGTGTGTATGTGTGTGTGTGTGTCTGTGTATGTATGTATATGTACGAACTTACATTAATTATAGCCATTAGCTGCAATAGATCGTGAGCATTACAGCTGCTGTAGAATAAGATGATTGTATAATTAACACATGTGTGTGTGTGTGTGTGTGTGTGTGTGTGTTTGTGTGTGTAGGTGTGTGTGCGTGCGTTCGTGCACTCGTTCGTGCGTGTGTGCGCGCAATTTTTGCTCCAAAATATGCATAATTATGCGTATATCAATGAGTGCGCATTTGATAGTTCATTACTTTTTAAAACATTAATGGGAAAAAACCTCATTACATTCCAAGTAATTAGATTTTTTTTTTTAGATATTTTTAAAAATCTATACTTATATTTTTATTTTTATTGTTCTTGAGCCCTGCGTTTCATAAAGCCGGTTACCCGTTTTCCATGGCGTATAAATAACCGAAAGATCACAACATACCCCTTGAACAGAAAGGCCGGTCCATTGCAGGGTTGAAGGCTAGCAATTTCCTGAAGTGAGAAGGCTGGTGTAAATCGTTTACATCGATCCCAGTGCGTGACTGGTACTTTATTTTGTCGATCCCGAAGGACTGCAAGGAAAGAAACGCTGACCTCAGCGGAATTTGGACTCAAAACATAAAGAACCGAAAATACCGGTCAAGCATCTTATCCGACGTGCTACCAACTCTGCCAGTTCCCTGATTTACAACTAGTAGTATTAATCCTTTCTACTACTGGCACAAGGCCTGGAGTTTTGGGAGGGGGTTAAGTCGATTACATCGACACTAGTGTTTGACTGGTACTTAATTTATCGACCCCGAAAGGATGAAAGCAAAGTCGACCTCGGCGGAATTTGAACTCAGTACATAAAAACGGACGAAATGTCGCTAAGCATTTTGTCCGGCGTGCTAAGAATTCAGCCAGCTAGCGTGTGCGATTGAGAAAAGGAGAGAAAGAAAGAAAGAGAGAAGGAAGATTAGAGCGGTGGTCAACTGGTAGAATCGTTAATGCGTCGGACAAAATGCTTATAGACATTTCTTCCGGAACTCTACGTTCTGCCGAGATCGATTTTTTCTTTCATGCTGTCAGTGTCGTTAAAATAAGTACCAGTTGAAGACTGGGGGACGAGATAATTAGCCCTCCCCTTAAAATTTCTGGCCGTAAACCAATATTAGAAACCATTCTTCATAAAAGCGTGAAGGCGGTGGGCTGGCAGAGTCGTCAGTGTGTCGAACAAAATGTTTCGGAACATTTCTCCCAGAGCTTTAGGTTCTGAGTTCAAATTCCACCGGGGCTGACTTCGCCTTTCATCCAAGCGCCAAAATCAGAAATGAATTATTAATGCCGATTATTGAGAAATACACATACGAATCCACGCTTGTGGGTGAGCTGAACAATCGATTATATCGATTATATACATGTAGTAAAATATATTTATTTCACCGAAGCTGATGATCCACTTGATTGATACTCAGA
>NC_142938.1:64169565-64177065 GCF_046866305.1 Octopus bimaculoides | reverse complement strand
GCACATCCAGTCAAATGGCATAGAAATATGTTGGTGCAACGGGGGGCTCTTTTAAGCAACGTCTGAACAACCACAGCTCCGCTTTTAAGATACCGGAAAGGTGCAACATCACGTCCCTGTGTAGCCACGTATGGCGCTTAAAAGAAGAGAGTACCCCATACATAATTAAATGGAAGCTTCTTGAACAACCGTGAGATGTACAAATGGGAGCAAACCATGCAAGCTTTGCTTTGCAGAGAGAGCAAGTATCCTGAAAAAGTCGCTTGACCTGGGGATCTTTTTAAACTCCAGGAAAGAAGTATTTAGTCAATCTCCTCATCTGATACGTTTCTTGCTACAAGTTTGGAATTTCCCATTCGTCGAATAGAATCACGATAACAACTTCGAAAATCGCCACGGATTGAACTCCTGTAATAAAACCTGAAACACCACCTACACGGCCATTCTGAATGTTTGTTTACAAGACTATCTGCTCATGATGTTTTTCTTCCTCCAGTTGTAGAGAGATTATGTTCCTACGGCCATTTGTGTCTGTCGAGTAGCCGATACGGCTAAGCACTTTATAGGTGAGAAATCAATGGTCACTCACTGACTGGCCATAGCAATAAACTTCTGAAATACACACACACACACACACACACACACACACACGCACGCACAACAGCCTTTCATGCAGTAGTCAATACGAATAACGGTACATTGAATAACATACAAGATAAATTCTTAGTTTATTGAAATTATCTCTGCTGGCAGGGAAGTTGGCACAATCGCACAGTGGTTAATGGGTTCGGCTATGAGAAGGGGAGATGATTTCAAGAATAGTTAAAAACACACACTCTCACACACCCACAGACACATAGATAGATAGATAGATAGATAGATAGATCTATGTATTAATTAACATGCTGTGTTATGTTTTGGCACATAAGTATGTGCTGTACTGATATTGGTTTCAAAATTTGGGAAATGGAATATGTTGATTATATCGACCCCAGTGCGTAACTGGTACTTATTTTATCGACCCTGAAAGGATGACAGCTAAATACGACCTCGAAGGAATTTGAACTCAGAACGTAAAACCTGAGAAAATGGCGCCTTATTATGTACTAATATTACTGTGCATTTGAACCTCTGCGCACACACGCACACACGCACAAACACACACACAGACACACACATGTACGTGTGTATATGTGTGTGTATATATATATATATATATATATATATATATATATATATATATATATATATACACATGAATATGTATGTATGCACATGTATACACACATGCATATGTATATCTATCTATATATATATATATATATATATATATATATATATATATATATATATATCCTTTCTACTGTAGGCACAAGGCCTGAAATTTGGGGGAGGGGGACACTTGATTACATCGACTCCAGTGCGTAACTGGTGCTTAACTTATCGACCCCGAATGGATGAAAGCAATGTCGACCTCGGCGGAATTTGATATGCATATATATATATGTATGTATGTATGTATATTTTTCTACTCTAGGTACAAGGCCCGAAATTTTGGGGAAAGGGTTAGTCGATTAGATCGACCTCCATACGCAACTGGTACTTAATTTATCGACCCCGAATGGATGAATATATGTATATATATATATATACACACATACAGAGACACATAGTTTTATAGTTTCGACTAGCTATATATCTAATTCCCCACCATTTAAATAATGCACCTTGACATTTAAGTCAACCCTTCTATATGATCAGACTCCCGTCATCCATCCTCAATCAATGTCAAGTGATAAACCGGATTATCGTTCCTGACTGGTTATATTTGAATTAGCAGCTTGTTAATCTTAGCTGCTACTACTTTCTTGTACCGACCGACATGCGTATTGACTTAATTGAGGGCATGTTTGGCTGTATAAATGAGTATGTGTCTGGTGTATGTGTGTATGTGTACGTGCTCGTGCAGGTGTGTTGGGTGGTGGATATATAGGTATCTCCGTGCGTCTATGGGCTTGCATGTGCGTGTCGGCGAGTTCGCATTTTGGTGCGTGCGTTATGAAATTATCTTGTGAGATGTCTAGATTTCTCAAACGGAATATACGTCATTGAAAAGATTATGTATATATATATATATATATATATATATATATATATACTATGTGCACGCATTGGAGGGGCACGCAAGCAGAGTGACATACACAGTCACACATAGACACTCATACAAACAAACAAACACGCACACACAAACAAGCAAGCGCACGTATGCACATACACACACAAACACATCTATATATCATGTCTTTGTGTATATATATATATATATATATATAGAGAGAGAGAGAGAGAGAGAGACAGACAGACAGACAGACAGACAGACAGACAGACAGACAGACAGGCAAACAGTCAGATAGATATATACATACATATATGCATACATACATGCATACATACATAAATACTTACATAAATACATATATACAAAATTATGCACTCACAAACACATTCAGATACCATCTTTCTCTCTCTCTCTCTCTCTCTCTTTCTCAGTATATGTATATTCTTATTCTTTTGTTTCAGTCATTTGACTGCGGCCATGCTGAAGCACCGCCTTTAGTCGAACAAATCGACTCTAGTACTTATTCTATCGTTCTCTTAATGCCGAACCTCTAGGTGACGGGGACGTAAACACACCAACATAGGCTGTCAAGCGATGGTGGAGGGACAAACACATACACAAATACTTCTTTCAGTTTCTGTCTACCAAATTCATTCACAAGGATTTGGTCGCCCCGAGGCTATAGTAGAAGATACTTGCCCAAGTGGGAATGAACTCGGAACCATGTGTTTGGGAAGCAAGTTTCTTACCACTCTGCCACTCCTAAATGTATACATATACATGTATATACATATACATACACACATACATATATAGACACTCTTTTACTCTATTACTTTCTTACTTGTTTCAGTCATTTCACTGTGGCCATGCTGGAGCACCGCCTTTAGTCGAGCAAATCGAACTCAGGACTTATTCTTTGTAAGCCTAGTACTTATTCTATCGGTCTCTTTTGCCGAACCGCTAAGTTACGAGGACGTAAACACACCAGCATCGATTGTCAATCGATGGTAGGGGGGAGGACAAACGTAGACACATAAACATACACACACATATATATGCATATATATATATACATATACACGACGGGCTTCTTTAAGTTTCCATCTACCAAATCCACTCATAAGGCTTTGGTCGGCCTGAGGCTATAGTAGAAGATACATGCCCAAGGTGCCACGTAGTGGGACTGAACCCGGAACAATGTGGTTGGTAAGCAAGCTACTTACCACACAGCCACTCCAACGCCAATAGATACATACACACACTCAAGCATATATATGTACATTCATACATACACACGTATACATACATACATACATACATACATACATACATACATATACACATACATATATAAGAGCGGAGTGTCAAATGTACTGCTGAGCATGTTGCACTTGACAGTGCATGCACACACACACACACACACAACCAAACAAACGTAAGATAAAAATTGCTCAGTACATTATATAGCGTTCATGTTAATTTAAAGTCAGTTCATAATTTTCCCTTAACTACTCGGGGTTTTTTCTAAAGTAATTTAAGGTATGTGCCTACAGAACCAGGTACAATATCTGTCATGTGATATTTAATTAATGATTGAAGCAGTGTTTGGAATACACTTTTAAGTCTGATGCTCATTGCTCAAGGTGAGATAACGTGATCGAATGTGCGGTTTGTCATAAGTATTGCTTGTTAGATAAGTCCAGAAATGTGAACAGGAAACAACTGCACAACACATTATATTCTTTTGGTTGTAGATTTGAAGCCGTTGCCCTTGGATTTTGCGGGGGATTTTAAACTTGTATTTGTTTGAATGTACCGTTATTTTCAGTTTAGCTGATATCAGTTGATTTTTATTATCTAGTACTTTTCAGGTTGGGAAGGTTTGCAGTTGTGTGATCAATTGCAGTTTTAGGTAGCTTGTCGACGATGCTCTCTGTTATACGAGTACATTCCAGTCTGTGATATTTGAGTTTCCAGTTGAATCAAAGCAAAGATATAAAGTTTCTCTGAACTTTGACCTGAATGAGTGCAGATGGTGGTAATGACTGACATTGAAAGTAAGTGTTCACAGTGAGTCTCATGTAATTCCTTTCGATTCCTCCCGGACGTGTTATACGCAGAGAATGTCAGGTAAATGACACTACTTTGAAAAGACAGGTCTCCTGAGTGGCCAGCTGCACATACAGCCGGGAGTAGAGCAGGTGGTTGATTTCGCCAGATATTAGTTGGTTGTTGGAGTAGGGGCTGTGCTGGTGTATAATTTTGGTTGTAGTCTGCAATCTTGGTAACGGTGTTGTCTTGACATAAATAATTGACCTTAACCTTATGGGTATTGAGAGGACTGGTATGTGAGGGGGCCCGTGCGTGCTTGTGCTTGTGCTCATGCGTGGTGAGCCAGAATATAATATACGCAGTAATAATTGTGAAGTTTCAGCTTCTATTATACACTATGTCACCGAAAGCTGGATATTTAGATTCATTTGTACCGTATTCGTTACATATTCTCTTGCAATTTCTCACTTAAATCTCCATTTAAAATCCTCTAGGGAAAAGATAGTATTTCTGTTTTGTTGATTGAGGTTCTTGCAATAATATGAAATAAATCTTGCATATAAGATATCAATAGTTTCAATCAATTAATAAATATCTGTAATGTAATGTAGATGTGTTTCTATATGAGTGTGTGTGTGTGTGAGAGAGTGTGTGTGTGTGTGTGTGCGTGTGTGTGTGTGTGAGAGAGAGAGAGAGAGAGTGAGTGTGTGTGAGTGTGTGTGAGTGTGTGTGTGTTTGCATGTATATATGTATGGGTCTGTGTATTTCTATGTAATATATAAAGTACGTGCAGGCATGAATGTACAGTTGAGAAACTTGGTTTACAACCACATGGTTTCAGGTTCGGTCCCTGTGCATGACACCTTGGGCAAATGACTTCTACTATACCCTCCGGTCTACCAAAGCCTTGTGAGTTGATTTGGTAGACGGAAACTGTATGGCGGTCTGTCGTGTGTGTGCAGGGGTGTCTGCGTTTGTCCCACCACTTAACTTGGTTTGTTTACGTCCATGTAACTTAGAAGTTTGGCAAAAGAAACCAACAAATTAAATATCAGGCTTAACAATAAGTGCTGGAATCGATTTGTTCGTCTAAAACCCTTCAAGGTGATGCCCCAGAATGGCCTAAGTTTAATGAGTGAAACAAGCAAAAGATAAATAATAAAAAACGAAATATTCAAAAGTTTAAACTAAATATTAATTTCGTTGGTTTTCTTGCCTGGAAAGCGCCCGCAACAGATCTGGGTGCAGTTTTTTCTTCTTCCGATTTAAAACCTAATTATAACAATGATAGTCTCTCCCATCGAAGACGACGTATGAGCGATCAGCTTTTGCCGAAAGACTAGAAACAAGCGCAGAAAAAGCTAAGCGTATGGAAACCCGTGCTAAAACTACTGCTTTATATATTCTGACTGATAAATGGCAAAAAAAATATAGCTACATATTGAGAGGAACTCTTTGGAGTCTAAATAATTCACCTCTGGAAACATGGGTGTTTCGTTCAACATCTTTAAACAAGCCTTATTCATGGACCTTTTGAGCGAAATGAGCTACTCGACCTGAAGAAAATTCTAGCTGGGCTCCACCTGCAAAGTCATGCATTGTTTATCTTGATATGAGATAACTATGTCGCCCACATATGGTTGTGATGCATGTGCCTGGTGTACCCTTATCAGACGGGTAGTCATGATGGGTATACTGGGATTTGCACATTTGTTTCCCGGTATCACTTTGATGGCATGCGTTGTTCTCTCACTCAATAATAATAATAATAATAATAATAATAATAATTATTATTATTATTATTATTATTATTATTATTATTATTATTATTATTGTATTGTTCAGTAGTTTTATTTTTATAACGTGCTTTCACTTCACTACCGAGCGCAGCTCTGTGTACCTTGGGTATGTGCTGTGGTTTGCTGTGATGCTCTTATGGTTACTGTATTGAAAGGGTTACTGTATTAATAATAATAATAATTATTATTATTATTATTATTATTATTATTATTATTATTATAAGGCCATAATAAAAAAAAGAAACAATATAAACAGGTCAGCCAGTGTAAATTCGTTTATTGAATTGAAACGCTAACCACTAAAGCAGTGACCCTAATCTGGTTTAACTCTTGAGGTTACAAAACCTTGAAGTACTAATAACGATGCATTAAACAATGCTGTTGGACATTCTGTGAGTCAGCTGCTAAATTATGTAACATGTTAATAAGTCAGGTGACAACGCTAGCAAGCTTTGTTATTTGCGAATGTGGAATAAACCAACCGTGAAAATCCCGTACACGTAAAGTTGCATGTGCAGATACACACAGATGCACACAAACACGCACATATATACACGCAAATACGCGCATATATACACGCAAACGCGCACATATGTATACACAAATACACACATGTATACGCACAAATATTCACATGTATACAGTCAAACACGCACATATATACACAGAAACACGCACATATTTTCACACAAGTACTCACATATATACACAAGCACATGTACATGTATACACATACATGTACATACACACAAACGCACAAATATATACATACAAATACGCACATATACACACACAGACACGCACATATATATACACCCAAGCACGCGCATGTATACACCCAAATATGCACATATATGCACACAAACAATCACATATATATACACAAATACACACATATACACACATACACGCACATATATATATATATATATATATATATATATATATATATATATATATATATATATATATATATATGTATATATATACACGGAAACACATACTCAGACACAAACAAAGATACACAGGCACATCTTTAAAATGTTATCGTTTTCTTCTTTCACTCATTGGACTACGGCCATGCTGGAGTACATCCTTGAAAAGTAGGTACTTCTTGCCGATCCGCTAAGTTACGGAGTTGTCAGGGGATGTTGAGGTACAAGCACAAGAGAAACATAAATACACATACACACACTGATGTACATAAATAATTGCTTATATATATATATATATATATATATATATATATATATATATATATATATATATATATATATATATATATATATATACATATATATATATATATATATATATATATATATATATATATATATATATATATATATATGTATGTATATATATATATATATGTGTGTGTATAGTGAGGGCACACGGCTTAGAGGTTGGGGTGTTGCACACACGATCATGATTTCAATTCCTAGACTGGGTGGTGCGCTGTGTTCTGGAGCAAAACACTTCATTTCACATTGGTCTGCGATTACTTCAACACCTGATGCATGGTAC
>NC_142938.1:64162065-64164565 GCF_046866305.1 Octopus bimaculoides | reverse complement strand
GCAGAGGGCGCTGGTGCAAACCTACACAAGTACAAGTGAATGTGTGAGAAACAAAACAAAACAAAAAAAATTAAAAGAAGTATCAGTAAAACTAGTTCTTAAACATTGAATATTTATGGGGGTCTACCAGAGTTAGATAGTAATTAAAGGGATCCGTAGGGGAAAAAATGTTTGAGAACCACTGGTCTGAGATTGTTGTTGGCACTCCGTCGCTTACGACGTCGAGGGTTCCAGTTGATCCGATCAACGGAACAGCCTGCTCGTGAAATTAACGTGCAAGTGGCTGAGCACTCCACAGACACGTGTACCCTTAACGTAGTTCTCGGAGATATTCAGCGTGAGACAGTGTGACAAGGCTGACCCTTTGAATTACAGGCACAACAGAAACAGGAAGTAAGAGTGAGAGAAAGTTGTGGTGAAAGAGTACAGCAGGGTTCACCACCACCCCCTGCCGGAGCCTCGTGGAGTTTTAGGTGTTTTCGCTCAATAAACACTCACAAAGCCCGGCCTGGGAATCGAAACCGCGATCTTATGACCGCGAGTCCGCTACCCTAACCACTGGGCCATTGCGCCTCCACGAGTGTCTGAGATATGACGCATAGAATTCACCTCGTTGAAGATCATTAAAGATAACATTAAAGATTTTGTCTTGTTTTCGATCCTTACCTTCCAATAGAATCCCAGCTGGTATTGTGATATAATAGTGTACATCAGACCTCTCTATCGTTGCAGCCGTGTTCCAGACCCATGGGTCTTCGCTAACGATTTGCGTATCCCTTCCTTAGCGTTCTCTGTATATCTTTTCATTTGTTTGCCTCTCCTATTTTCCTCCGCTAGGTTTCCTTAAAGAATAGGTCATTTGCAAAGCTGCTAAGGCGTTGGGTCTTGTATATATGACCATACTATTTCAGATTTTTTTTTTCTTTTCGTTTTTCGTTTTTCTTTCCTTTTCCCTATGATGCGATATTCATGTGAGTTAATGTGATGCTGGGATGACTTCGGGAACCCGCACATTCGAGATGTGTTCCTAGTAGAAGATACTCAAACTGTTGCGGTAGCATGCGAGATTTCATATCAGCACTTCTTTAAATGTAAGTTTTACATACTGCCTTAAACGGAACTCTGCGGGTTACGCCGACGAGGTTCCAGTTGATCCGATCAGCAGAACAACCCGCTTGTGAAGTTAGTGTACAGGTGGCTGAGCACTCCACAAACATACATACTCTTAACGAAGTTCTCAGTGAGATTCAGCGTGACAAACAATAGGACAAGGTAGGCCTTTTGAATTACAGATACAATTCATTTTTGCCAGCTGAGGCGACTAGAACAACGAGAAAAGAAGCATCTTGTTCAAGGACAAAATGCGCTGCAGAGTATCGAACTCACGCCCGGAAGACCGTGAGCCGAATACCTCAACCTCTAAGCCACGTGCTTTCACAGTGCTTTGAATAAGAAAGCTTTTAATAACCAAAAGAAACCATTTTTAATAAACAAATAAGTCAAATACACAACTAAAATCGCGCTTCTTATAAACATCAGTTCTTTGATGAAATTCTATCTTATCCTCAGTCCTTCTTTCTTTTTTTCTTCCTCATAGGGTTTACTGAAGAGTGATTTTTACAAGGTCATTGCTGAGACCCCCTTCGGTCATAACTGACCATGGGATTGCACCTAGAAAATTACGCTTCCAGGCACAAGTCCGGGCAAGGTTGTTTATAGAAGACCAGCAGTCGCCCATGCGCACCAGCCTCGCCTCTCCTCCACAAATCTTATCCAAGGGAAAGGCAAAGGCCGATACAGTTTGGCACCTGTGGCGTCGCAACTCATTTCTACAGCTGAGTTAACTGGAGCAACGTGAAATAAAGTGTCCTGCTCAAGAACACAACGCGCAGCCCGGTCCGGGATTCGAACACACAACCTCACGATCGTAACCTCGGCGCTCTAACCACTGAGCCATGCACCTTCACTACAAGGCCATTAGTTCTTGTTATATGGCCATACCATCTCAGTTTTATTTTACATATATATTTCACTGTGGAGAGATCTTCATGTAGGCTAATGTGATGCTTGATGGTTCCAAGAAGCCACTCATTCGTGATATAGTCCACCTAAGACGTTGCAGTCATACCATCTCAGCTGTGTTTTCTTTTTCCTTTACTGTGTGGAGAAGATCTTCATTTGAGCTAATATGATGCCAGAGGGTTTCGTGAACCTGCTCATTTTTTTTTTACGTAGTCCAAATAGGAAATAATGCCGAAGATGCTGCGGCACGAAACGAAATGATTGGGTGCTGCTGTGTGGACGCAGACGATTTGGCACCAGTGATGGCTGGTCCGTTCAACCTGTTTTATTGTTGGCGACAGAACTTTTGGGCACTGGAAGCGCGCGTGCCGTAGGGGATAAATATAGAGGAAAGAGAGATGTGGGGAGGTAGAGAGGGAAGAGAAATGGAGAGGGAGGGGGAGAGGGAGGGGAGAGGGAGAGGGAGGGGAGAGGGAGA
>NC_142938.1:64149565-64159565 GCF_046866305.1 Octopus bimaculoides | reverse complement strand
TGCTAACCATGTCGTCCAGCGTACTAACGATTCTGCCAGCAAGCCGCCGCCTTAATAATAATAATAATAATAATAATAATAATAATAATAATAATAATAATAATAATAATAATAACAACAACAACAACAACAACAACAACAACAACAACAACAACAACAACAACAACAACACTAGGCAAAAAAAAAAAATTTCTTTGTCTGGTGCCTGGAATATTTCGACGAATTCTTAAATGATTTTACCTGCTAAATTCAAAAATAACTTCAGTTTTTCTGTGTCGGCTCTAGTTTTCTGACTAAACCTGAGAGGGTAAGTATTTTATTCATACAAAAGGCATATAGTATGAATCAATAAAGAGAGCGTAACATAAAACAAAACGAAGTACAAATAAAAATTCAAAATTGAAAATGTACATTGGTTAAGGTTTGTGGCAGAAAATTCAAAGAATAAAATTACACTTCTTTGTGCACCATGAATGTTGAGCAACAGGTGTATCTCATTTCAAACACCAGCAATAGTCTGCCATCATCACAGCATCCCAACGTCCTTGGTACCGAGTTTCCATCTCCTTGATGTGCTGATGGAATCGTTCACTTTGTTCATCGCTAACAACTCTGAGATTCTCAGGAAAACAATCAAGATGACTAAAAAGATAATACGTTTTGATGCTGATATTCGCGCCGATATCACGAAAAGTTGACATCAAGTTGGTAACAAGTTCTTTATAGTTTTCACTTTTGTGTTTCCCAAGGAAATTTTGCACGACTTCTGCAAAGGTTATCCAAGCTGATGCTTCATTTTCGTTCATTACTTTCACGAAATTTGTGTCCTTCAAGAGCTTAGATCTGTGGCCCATCAAAAATCCATGCTTCAAGTTTTTCAATCGTGAAGTCTGGAAATAATCTTCAGATATACTTGAAGAACTCTCCATTTTCATCAAGAGCTTTGACGAATCCGAGTTTGATGTGCAAAGGGGGTGGAAATGATCTTTTCTCGTTCAACTAAAGGTTCTTCCAATATATTGACAGCTCTACATGGAGCCATATTTGTTCGAGGCGGCCAGTCTTTCTTAACATAGTGGTTTATTTGGTCCCAACTGTCCCACATGCAAAAAAAGCAAACATTTCTCTCTTTGCGTTCGCTATATCAGCAAACCTTCTATTTTTGTTATTGTTTTTGTTGTTGTTTTCGTCGTAGTTTGTTTTTGTTGTTGTTGTTGTTGTTGTTATTGTTGCTGTTGTTACTGCTGCTTTTGCTGGTGGTGGAGTTGTGGTCACTTCCACCGTTGCCACTCTCACCACCACCATCACCGCCATTTTCCTCTTCTCTGCCTTCAATAAAAGCATTATTTTTCCCGCTAAAATCCGTGGCATTGTTAACGAAAATGCTGTCTCTGCTACTACTGTCTCTGCTATTGCTGTTGCCGTTTCTCGCGTTGTTGTTGTTACCACAGTGGAGGCGCAGTGGCCCAGTCATTAGGGCAGCGGACTCTCGATCATAGGATCGCAGTTTCGATTCCCAGACCGGGCGTTGTGAGTGTTTATTGAGCGAAAACACCTAAAGCTCCACGAGGCTCCGACAGGGGATGGTGGCGAACCCTGCTGTACTCTTTTACCACAACTTTCTCTCACTTCCTGTTTCTGTTGTGCCTGTAATTCAAAGGGTCAGCCTTGTCACACTGTGTCACGCTGAATATCCCCGAGAACTACGTTAAGGGTACACGTATCTGTAGAGTGCTCAGCCACTTGCACGTTAATTTCACGAGCAGGTTGTTCCGTTGATCGGATCAACTGGAACCCTCGACGTCGTAAGCGACGGAGTGCCAACAACAACAACAACCACAACGTTGTTACTACAACTACTACTGCTGCCGCTGTCATTGCTACTAGTGCTGTTGTCGATGTTGCCACTGATGTTACTACCTTTTCTCGTTCCCTTTTCTCCTCACCCTCTCCAGTATTGGAGTCACTAGAGCCGAAGGCGGGGCATTTTTTCTCTTGACTCTCTCAAGATGAGCTCCGCCATCTTGTTCAATTGTACGTGATTAAACGCCCACCGAACTTATTTGGTAGGCCGAATATGGTCCCACGAGGAGCCGAACAACCACAGAAAAATCAGTGAAGTGAGAGGTTCCTGCTGTTTCTAGTAACAACTTGAAACTAAATGTAAACAAAATGTAAAACGGCACCAAACTGGTGTAAACTAGCGTTTTAAACTGAACTTACTTGGAACGCCCGAAAACACGTCCGATGTACTCCGCAGCAGATGTAATAATAATAATAATAATAATAATAATAATAATAATAATAATAATAATCTCATCATCATCATCATCATCATCATCATAACGAACGAGCAAAAGTACCTGAACCTCCTTGTTCGACTTGCTACAAAATAAAATGAACAAATTCCCCTTCAAAATCACAGCCTTTTTGCACTTATTGGATTTAAATCACGGCAGAACATTCTCGAAACACAGTCAACCATTTTAGTGTACTTGTATATATTTATGTAACTGACTTCTTCGTGTCTTTCTTCTTTCTTTTATTTCTTTCTTTTTTTTTCGCTTGTTTGTTTCTTTCGATAATATTCCCGAGCGTGGTTGCCATTACAGTTAGACTGTTATCATACATTCCTATATGTTAACTTTACAATGAAGTAATCCCACCACCTTAATTTATGAATTACTTTCTGCTGGAAAGGCTTACACACGCACACATCCAAACATTCACCCTACCCCCACACACACACATGTATATATTGGTATGTATGTGTGCACGTCTATGGAGAGTATGTGTGTATGTATATGTGAGTGTATGAATGTGTGTGTATATGCAGTGATTCTTTGTTGCACATATCGGTCTCCGTTTGTATATGTTGTATATATTATGCGCATATATTCAAAACATCGTTCACAATATCTATTTATGATCGATATATATATCTATCTATCTACATATATATATATATATATATATATATATATATATATATATATATATATATATATATATATATATATATATATATATATATATATATACATATAGATATGTATACATATATATGATATATGTGTATATATATACACAGACACGCACTCGCACACACACACCTATTTATTTACAGACGTACATAAATGTGTATATATATGTGTGTGCGTATGTATGTATGTACGTATATATATATACATATATACATATATATACACATATATGTAGATATGTAAAAATATGTATATATATATATATATGTGTGTGTGTGTGTATATATATATACATATATATATATATAAACACACATACATACATACATACATACATACATACATACATATGTATGATTATAAAAATATATCTCTAATTTGGCAAGCGACTCACTACAAACCGAGCAGACGAACTTTACGAATTCTAGTCTTGGCCAATTTTGTCCAATCTATTCAACCCCTACTCTCCTTCTTACTCTCCCCCTCTTTCTCTCTATTTTCCTGTCTTTTTTTTTTCTCTCTCTCTCTCTCTCTCTCTCTCTCTCTCCTTCTGTTTCCTTCTCTCTCTTTTTGTCTGTCTGTCTCTCTCTCTCTATCTCTTTATCTTCTTTCCTGCTCTTTATTTCAGTGTCTCTTTCCATTTCTTTAACACAATTGCATGTTTGCGAGAGTGTATACAATAATGTATACATATATTTATACATACATACATTCATACATACATACATACATACATGCATACATGCAAACATATATATATATATGTATATATATATATATATATATATATATATATATATATATATATATATATATATATATATATATATATATATATATGTATATATACACATACTTACATAGATACATGTATATATTAAATATATGTACATATGGGTTGTATATACATACATATATATATATATATATAGAGAGAGAGAGAGAGAGAGAGAGAGAAATAGAGAGAGAGAAAGACCTGGAGAGAGAGAAAGAGAGAGACCTGGAGAGAGAGAAAGAGAGAGCCAAACATAAATACATCTTCTCTTCTCTCTTACTGTTCCACAACATGTCAGACAGCCGGTCTGTCTGCTTGCCTGCCTGTCTGTCTGTCTGCCTGTCTGTCTGCTTGCCTGCCTGTCTGTCTGTCTGCCTGTCTGTCTGTCTGTCCGTCCGTCCGTGTGTCCCTGAATCATTGAGTGAAATCAGAGCCAAAAGATCAGGCGGCGGGAACGGTGCCAATAGTTGGCTCACACCCACTGCCACAATCAACACCACCACCACCACCACCACCACCACCACTACCTTCGCCACCACTACAGAACCCCTTCGCCTAACCCTACCACATCTTACCCACCGTCTCCCCCTCACCTAGTTTCAAAAAAGTCCACACCCCACCGCCCACTCACCCACGACAAACCCCCTTCAAGACCCACATCGAACCGCCGCCGACATCACCAACGACAACACCACCATCACCACCACCACCATCACCACCACCACCACCTGCAGCTACATATACCTCCACCACTACCATCATTACTCCCAACACTTGCAACTACCTCCACCACCACCACCACCTCTATCATGTCAATACCAATGCAACCAAGAAGGTTACCACCAACAACAACCACCCATACCACTAGCAGCAACGCCGCTACTACGACAACCACCAACATAACTACTACCACTAGCAGTACTACCACCTATACACCAGCACCATCACTACTAACATCACAGCCACCATCACTACTAACATCACAGCCACCATCAACGTCTCCACGCTACACACCACTAACAACAACAACACTACACCAAAACTACAACCAAAACCACCACAACCACCAACACCTCATGCACAATCAATGCCACCACTACCACTACTACTACCACTACCATTACCATCACCACAACCACCGCTACTACCAAAACCACAAACGCCATCATTGCCACCACTATCCCTAGAACCACCAACCCCACAAATCCCATTAACGCCACCACTACCACTACTACCACCACCACCACAACAGCCACCGCTACCACCAAAATCACTACCATTACAACCAAGAGCATCAATACCGAAACCATCACTACCGCCAACACCACAACATCCATCAACACCAGAAACGCCATCAGCGCCACCACCACCACTGCTACTACTACACTACTACCACCAACTCACAACTATTTCCATGACCAGCACCAACGCCAGATACCAGGGCTAAACTGGGGGATACACAGTAACAACAGCCACAACCACAACAACCCTCCTCCATTTCCACGCCCCACTCCACTCCATCATTACTAACCTCACCATCACCACCACCACTTCCACTACCACTACCACTACCACCACCACTGACAGCGAGAGAGCCTCTGTGTGGTCGTTACTCCGGCTAGAAATAACTGGAAAATTCTTGCAAGTCACACCTTAATGTCATAAAAAATTAAGGACAGATCACGCGCATATTGCTCTCGCCTTTTTTAATTATTGCTTTGCTTGTCTCAGTCACTGGACTACAGCCATCCTGGGGCATAGCCATGAGAGGCTTTTAGTTGAATTAAACGACCCAAGTATTAAGTCTGGTATTTATTCTATCGGGATCTTGTGCCGATCTGCTAATTTTCGGTAACGTAAATAAACCCACAACGGTTGCCAGGTAGTGGGGGATGGTAGAAACACAAAGACATAGATACACACATACATACACTGACATACACACATGCATGCGTGTACATATGCATACGCATACGCACATACACACACGCACGCACGCACACACATATTTATGTACATACATGTACGACAGGCTTCCACACAGTTTCCGTATACCAGATTCACTCATAAGGCATTGGTCGGCCCGTGGTTATAGTAGAAGACACATGTCCAAGGTGCCGAGCCATTGGGACTGAACCCGAAACCACATGGTTGCAAAGTGAACTTCTTAAACGCAGGCAAGCTTGCCCCTAATAGATGGAATGGTCATGATTGGAACATTTTTGATCACACACGTCAGCTCGATCACAACTAACCAGGGACTAAAATCACGATGACAACAACAATCCAATCTGCTGCACTATGTACACGTACCCTCATATACACTCAGCACCACCCGGTGGCATAGCTAGGGTAAACCGCGCCCGGGGCAAGCCGCAAAAATGCGTCATCCCCCATTACAAAATCCACGATATTAAACAATACTTATTTGTTACAAGTATCTTCAGGACCACTTCAGGACCACTTTCGAGCCAGGACCTATGGTCAATTTCCAGAGATCCCTGACCTAGCAGTGCTATCGGGAAGCATTGCCCGTTCGAGATAAGTTCTACAGACACGGTTCAAGAAACACCGGATTAACCTGCCCGAGATGCGGTCAGAGGGACGAAACCGTTCTGCAGACACTCGTGCAATGGCCAAACATTTCAAACTTGTTGGCTTATGTCGAGCGGCTGCTGTCACATGTGAGACGAATTCGGTTGTCAGCCGAGTCTATCGTGAATATTGCCCCGCCACATTCCTTTAACTGGGAACGCAAGGCAGTTTTCATTGTACTGGTGGCTATGATGAAAGAATGTGTATGGTGGACTCGTTTGAAAGGTTTACAGACAAACACTTTCCACTCTGGCCAACCTCTAATCAAGTCGTTCAAGTATTACCTGAAAAGGAGATGAGAATAGAGGGGGAAGCTTTGTCTAATGAAAAGTTTAACAAAAGGTGGGTGAATGTGGCAACGATGGTACGCATGAATGAGGGAACAACTTTGAACATGGTCCTATAAAACAAAGGGAGAAAGAGCGCTTTGCTTTCATGTTATGTTTTTTTCTCATTTCCGAGATTAACGTGGTTCGTTTTCGTAGGTTTTTCTTTCCATGGATAAACCTAGTCAATGTTAAGATTTACTTCCCCTTTTGGGAACTCTCATTGTTAAAAACGACACTTTTGTTATTCCTTGTGTACACGTCCCAAAACGTTTTCGATCCCTTTTGATCGTTTTGGAAAAGAAAAATTCTAGATTGTATTGTCCCCTCTGATTTCGGCCCTGCGTGGCTAATAAATCTATCTATCTATCTATCTATCTATCTATCTATCTATCTATCTATCTATCTATCTATTTCACTGATTATCTGTCCGTCTATCTATTTATTTGTCAATATCTTTCTATATCTATCAACTAGCTGTCTATCAATCAATCAATCTATGTGTATATATATATATATATATATATATATATATATATATCCATATATATAGGGGTCAGCCACATTTAAATGGCAAATATACTTCACTTTATCGTGCAGTTACTGTTAACACCTCGTTCAGAGATTTAACATATATATATATATATATATATATATATATATATATATATATATATATATATATATATATATATCCATATATATATATATATATATATATATATATATATATATATATATATATATATATATATATATATATATATATATCACTGATTATTTAACCGTTTTTCTGTTTGTCTATCTCTCTATAATGGTCAACCTAGCTGTGTGGCTTTATCTATCTATCTATCTATCTATCTGTCTGTCTATCTATCTTACTAACTAACTATCTGTACCTCTGTCTGTTTGTCTATCACACACGGCGTTTACTCAAACACCCGCACCACTCCATTGTTACAACTTGTCCAGCATTTACATTTTGCTATCTGGGCACATGTCCAACTGAGATAATCCTGCGAAACAGCTGATCTGCAAATTAACGGTCATCTCTGTAGCGTTACATTCACACTGTGTCTCGTGATTATAGATACATACACACGTTTACACATATACATACTTGGACAACATAGGCATACTTACATATATACACGCAGATACAAGCACTGCACACAGACTCACACACATACATACATATATACACGCACATATATATATATATATATATATATATATATATATAGGCATATATATATATATTTGTATATACATATATATATACGTATTTATGCGTATATATATACATATTTATCTTTTGGCAGAAGTCGTACAACTATCAACAAAACTCATCCTCTTCAAATTTGTGGCCTTGTGCCAATGTAGGAAACTTATTATTATTATTATTATTATTATTATTATTATTATTATTATTATTATTATTATCATCATCATTATTATTATTATCATTATTATTATTGCTTTTGGTTTGTCTAAATCTCTAGTCTTTGAATTTACGCGTACCATATTCCCAGTATAAAAGAACAATCTGACTTCCTTCCATACGGCAGAAACTTTCCAAATTTCTAAAATCTTAAATCTCGCCAAAATCTCGCTGATTTGCTATGATGCAAAATTGCTGATGTGAACTTTTGTGTTGAAACACATTTTTGTTGTATCTTGGGAGGGTCAATACGCCAACAATGAACACACACGCTGACTCTGTTTCACTTTTTTTTTTTTTGAAAAGTAAATTGAATGTGGAGAGGGAAGTGCTGTCCTGGAGTGAGTTTATTGAAAGGTGGGTGTAAGTGCTGTTTTCTGCAAGTGCTCCACCCTTATTGCAGCCCCTATTTGTTTCACGTACGTCTCGAGATTCTTGCTCAGTTCCCAGGGCTCCGACAATTATTGGTACTACAGCTACCTTTTTCATCGACCGCAACTGCTTAACTTCCCAAGCTAATCTGTCATATTTCTCGTATTATTATTATTATTATTATTATTATTATTATTATTATTATTATTATTATTATTATTATTATTATTATTATTATTATTAACATTATTATCATTATTATTATTATTGTTCAGTAGTTTTATTTTTATAACGTGCTTTCACTTCACTACCGAGCGCAGCTCTGTGCCTTGGGGATGTACTGTGGTTTGTTGTGATGCTCTTATGGTTACTGTATTGAAAGTGTTTTACGTAAGATGTGTGCAGTACCTAGTAGTGCTATTTTCTATATGTTATATATATTTGTAAGTCCTGGTGTTTTTGTTATGTATTTGTCTCAATATTTTTTTATTATACCTAAGGCACCTACTATGATAGGAATTGTTTCTGTTTTTAGATTCCACATTCGAATTACCTCTATTTCCAGGTCTTTGTATTTTGAAAGTTTTTCTATTTCTTTTAGGGAAACATGGACTTGAGGGCCGGCGGGTTACTGAGTCTGGTTTCACTGATAGCTATGATTTCTATGTTCTGTGACTTGATGTCATCTAGAAGGTAACCTTGCTTCCAAGCTGACGCCAAGCCACGTACATTTACACAACCTAATTTAAGCATAGTTGAAGTCGAAATTTGTGTTTCATACACGACAGTAAAAGAGACAAGAGAGAAGGTTACTTACTCGTTTCGAAAGTTTTAGCTTCCTCTTCTTTTGAAGTATCTTGGATGAGGTTTTTGAAGAGTTTCTTTGATAAATATTTTTGGAACCCCCCAACCGCATTCGGAAAGAGGGTTTTGAGTGTGTGGTGCTGCGTTTGTGTGATGTGAACTATTTTGATGTGTTTCGGTGGTGTAGTGCGTGGATGATTGTTAAGCTTATAATCATCTTCAGAAATGTTTGTTTGAGATATGATGTAGTCCATTAGTCTTGTGTTTTTGTGTCTATCGCTGATAGCATTGTGTGTGTTTTTGTGATGTTGGTGCTGGTTTGTTTGTGCAAGGGGCTTTCAGCGGTTGCATATTTCCCTGCTTTGCATGCATTTAATTTTGGGGTTGTTTTTGATCTTTTTCTTTTACTTCCTGTGGCTATTTGCCATTCTGTAGAACTTTCATCGTTAGACGAAATGTCTGACGAATCAGAAGGGGGTAAAGGCAAAGCATTTGGTTCTATTTCTGTGTTTGTCGATGGCGTTGTGGTGTGTGGTGTGTGTGGTGTGTGTGTTGTTGGGGAATTGGGAGTAGTATTGGTCTTTTCTTCGTTCTCAGTGGTTGTCTTCTTGGTTGTTGTTCTTGATGTTGGTGTTGGTCTGTCTTTAGTTGTTGTTGGTGGTGTTGTTTCTGTTTTTGACTCAGGTGGTGGTGTTGTTTGGTT
>NC_142938.1:64129565-64137065 GCF_046866305.1 Octopus bimaculoides | reverse complement strand
ATAAGCTAATACCTCTTTTATGCCATCAAATTCGGTATGTATTTTATAAATTTTAATTTGTCTTTCATTATCTTTAATAGTTTAACACCGTTCGTCCTTCCCCTAGTCTTCTTATACTTTATTCGACCCCACTGTTTACTCCCATCGTCATTTAGCGCCTCATCCAGCGCCTGTGCTATTATTATTATTATTATTATTATTATTCAGTAGTTTTATTTTTATAACGTGCTTTCACTTCACTACCGAGCGCAGCTCTGTGCGCCTTGGGTATGTGCTGTGGTTTGCTGTGGTGCTCTTATGTTTACTGTATTGAAAGTGTATTATTATTATTATTATTATTACCTGCAACAAGGTGGCGAGCTGGTAGAATCGTTAGCACGCCGGGAGAAGCTTAGGGTCGATATATTAAGTACCAGTCAAGTACTGGGGTCGATGTAATCGATTTAATCTCCTCCACCAAGCTGCCTTTGTGACAAAAATTTGAAATCATTATTATTAATATTGTTAAGGCGGGGAGCTTGGCAGAATTATTGACACGACGAGAGAAATGCTTAGTGGCATTTCACCCCGTCGCTACGTTCTGGGTTCAAATTCCGCCGTGGTCTAGTTTGACATTCATTCTTTCGGGGTCGATATATTAAGTACCAAGTCAAGTACCTCCTACCCCAAGCTACCTTTGTGACAAAAATTTGAAATCATTATTATTAATATTGTTAAGGCGGCGAGCTTGGCAGAATTGTTAACACGCCGAAAGAAATACTTAGTGGTACAGTATTTCGCCACGTCGCTACGTTCTAGGTTCAAATTCCGCCGAGGTCGAGTTTGCCTTTCATCCTTTCGGGATCGATAAATTAAGTACCAGTCAAGTACTGGGGTAGATGTAATAGACTATTCTGCTCCCCTGAAATTCCAGGCCTTGTACCAATAGTAGAAAGGATTATTATTATTATTATTATTATTATTATTATTATTATTATTATTATTATCATTGTCATTATTATTATTATTGTTGTTCTTGTTGTGGTTGTTGTTGTTGCTGCTGCTGCTGCTGTTGTTGTTGTTGTTGTTGTTGTGGTTGTTGTTGTTGTTGCTGCTGCTGCTGCTGTTGTTGTTGTTGTTGTTGTGGTTGTTGCTGTTGCTGCTGCTGCTGCTGCTGTTGTTGTTGTTGTTGTTGTTGTTTAGGCGGCGAGCTGGCAGAATCGTTAGCACGCAGGGAGAAATGCTTCGCAGGCAAAATGCTTAGTGACATGTCTTCTGACTGTTTTATGTTGTAGGTTCAAATCCCACCGAGATCAATTTTTGCCTTTCATCCTTTCGGAGTCGATATAATGAAGAACCAGTCGATGGTATCGATTAGCCCCCACCCCACCCCACTCCCCTCAAAATTGTTAGCTTTGTACCTAAATCACAAACCGTCATTGTTGTTAACATTATCGATCGCACATGCATAGTGTATGTATTTTGTTTATATGCCAAATTTTCTGCGGTATTGCGTCCGGGGAAAGGTCCCCAGACGATGCCGAGTGTTAGAGAACTCCTGAATGTCACAGAGAAGACGAGACAACTTGTCTCAGAATCACCGAAAATGCTAGATGCCAATATTTCACTATCACCGTGGTTTATCTATAACATTTACTCGGATCATTTCGAAACGAAGTGAATCGCTGGTCTTTGACTTATATGCATATAGAATGGAGTCTATATGCTGATGTGCTGTGGCGAAATATCGGTATCTACTATTCTCGGTGTGGAGGCGCAATGGCCCGGTGGTTAGGGCAGTGGACTCGCGGTCATAGCATCGCGGTTTCGATTCTCAGACCGGGCGTTGTGAGTGTTTATTGAGCGAAAACACCTAAAGCTCTACGAGGCTCCGGCAGAGGATGGTGGCGAACCCTGCTGTACTCTTTCACCACAACTTTCTCTCACTCTTACTTCCTGTGTTTGTTGTGCCTGTAATTCAAAGGGCCAGACTTGTCACACTGTGGCACGCTGAATATCCCCGAGAACTACGTTAAGGGTACACGGGGTCTGTGGAGTGCTCAGCCACTTGCACGTTAATTTCACGAGCAGGCTGTTCCGCTGATCGGATCAACAGGAGCCCTCGACGTCGTAAGCGACGGAGTGCCAACAAAAACAATACTATTCTCGGTGATTCCGATGCGAGTTATCTAGACAGACAGACAGACAGATAGATAGATAGATAGATAGATAGATAGATAGATAGATAGATAGATAGATAGATAGATAGATAGATAGATAGATAGATAGGCAGACACACACGGGCACACACACACACACGGGCACACGGGCACACACATATATATTCTTTTCTTTTCTCTTTTGTCCCATTTCCTACTTATTTCAATTCAATTTACTCGGCCTTGTCAATGATTAGATAACCGGAAATGATGTGCTCAACTGTTTCATTGTACTGGCTGCTTAGTGTTCACTTTGTTGATAATATTTTCCATTATTTAATTTTTGTTGTTATTTCTCGCTAACCATTGGTCTCGTGCAGCTAAAATACGACCTTCTGTTTCTGCTTTTAGTCCAGAGATTTGAAGCCATTATCATCCATTGCCCTGGCTTACTTCCACTCCGTCGAGTTTCACGAAGTGTAGACCATGGAAGAGTTGCAATTATTCCCATTGTTTCCTTCAGTATAGTTTGACTACAAAGGTCGCTCGCTATGTTGCGTTAGGGAAACACATATAGAACTGATTTGCTTCTAGCTGATCTGAAAATGGCAAATGAAGACATCCATAAACATTTGTAAAGCTTGGCTGTATGGTAAGCAACTTACTTACCAACTACATGGTCTCAGATTCATTCCCACTGCGTGGCATCTTGGGCAAGTGTCTTCTATTATAGCCTCGGGCCGACCAAAGCCTTGTGAGTGGATTTGGTAGACGGAAACTGAAAGAAGCCCGTCGTATATATATATGTGTGTATGTATATGTATGTGAGTGCATATGTTTGTGTGTCTGTTTGTCTCCCAGCATCGCTTGACAACCGATGCTGGTGTGTTTGCGTCCCCGTAACTTAGCGATTCGGCAAAAGAGACCGATAGAATAAGTACTAGGCTTACAAAGAATAAGCTCTGGGGTCGATTTGCTCGACTATAAAGGCGGTGCTCCAGCATGGCCGCAGTCAAATGACTGAAACAAGTAAAAGTGTAAAAGAGATCTATGAATGTAATTTGTCAAATGTGACTCTAGACTTATCGACAGAGAGAAATATCTCCTTCAGCAAGTATATTAACACTACATGTATTGTGTAGGTGATGATATATTTCATATATTTGACACAGTCGAATGTTTTGAAATAATCTGGCTTCTGATTTTGGTACAAGGGGTTAAGTCGATTGCATCGATCCCACTATTCAACTGGTACTTATTTTATAGATCCCGAAAGGATGATTGGTAAAGTCGACCTCGGTGGAATTTGAACGTACAGACGGACGAAATGCTGCTAAGCATTTTGCCCGGTATTATAACTACTCAGCCAGATCGCCGCGTTTATAAGTTGATTATTATCCTTTCTACTTTAGGCACAATGCCTGAAATTTGGGGAATTGGGGACAGTCGATTATATCGACCCCACAATGCTTAACTGGTGCTTATTTTATCGACTCCGAAAGAATGAAAGGTAAAGGCGACCTCAGCAGAATTTGAACGCAGAACGAACAGACGGACGGAATACTGCTAAGCATTTTGCCCGCCATGCTAACGATTCTGCCAGCTCACCGCCCTGTGATTTGAAATAAATTAATAATCAAATAAATAACACATTAAGGATAACGTAAAAGAAACATAACCTGGAACAGAAAAATATGAGAGTAAAATAGTTTCAAATTTCGGCACGAGGGTAATGATTTTAGGGGGAGGGGTAAGGCCATTTCATCGAATCCCAGTGCTCGACTGGTATCTTTTTTTCGACCCCAGAAATGATGAATTGAAAAGCTGATCTTGGCGGAATTTGAACGCAGAACGTTAAGACAGACGAAATGTTGACGTTTTGTGCAGAGCCAATGTGAAATGAAGAGTTTTTCCTCAAGATTCACAATGTAACGCCTGGTCCGAGAATGGAACCTCCGCCTTCACGATCGTGAACACAACACCCCTAACCACATGGCCACGCGCCTTCACATAATAATAATAGCTATAACACCCCCCCACAAAAAAAAATACTCAGGGACGCTCAAGTTTTCGATAATATTATCAGTAATCATAATAAGCGGCTTCCACTATGCCACAAACAACCGCACAGTTATTAATGATTACTCCATCACCTACCAACCACCACCACAACCGTCGTGGTGGTGATGGTGATGGTGGTGGTTTTGGGGGTGACTATGGTAACGCTATACCACTCTCGACGAGCCTCCACTCCAACAAACCATCAAAGTCCTAAAAACGACCACCAACAACAAGATCCGCCACCACCATCTTTACAGACACTACTAATACTACCACCACTACTGTCACCACAATCCCCACGAACACTACTACCACCGTAACCACGACAAACACCTACAACCATTACCACCACCACAGCCACCTACAATCACCCCTATCACCACCGCCATCACCACCACAAACACCACCACCTCAACGATTACCAGCACCAGCACCGCCACCAATGCCACCGCCGCCACCACCACCACTACCACCACCACCACCGTCACCTCTGCCACCACTACCACTATCACCACCACCACCACCACTACAAACAGTCACCACCGCCACTACAACCACCACCACCACCACCACCACCATCACCTCTACCACCACGACCACTATCACCACCGCCACCACTACAAACACAGTCACCACCGCCACTACAACCGCCACCACCACCACCACCACCATCACCTCTACCACCACTACCACTATCACCACCGCCACCACTACAAACAGTCACCACCGCCACTACAACCACTACCACCACCACCACCACCATCACCTCTACCACCACGACCACTATCACCACCGCCACCACTACAAACACAGTCACCACCGCCACTACAACCGCCACCACCACCACCACCACCATCACCTCTACCACCACGACCACTATCACCACCGCCACCACTACAAACACAGTCACCACCGCCACTACAACCACCACCACCACCACCACCACCACCACCACCACCACCACAATGTCTGTCTATTGCACCTATTCCCTTCCCATGTCATATGGAGTCACCTCTAAACCTACTGACATCTGATTAACACATCTATAATTAAACATGAAGAGAGAAGCGGTGGAGAGGTGTTCGCTTTCTAATAATAACTAATACACACCATACATGTACTGAACTGACTCGAAATATGTATGTTGGCATGGCTGGCTGGTTGGCTGGTTGGCTGGATGGATGGCTGGACGGATGGATGGATCGATCGATGTATGGATGGATGGATGCATGCATGCAGGCAGGCATGGATGGTTGAATTGTTGGATACGTGCATGGCTGTAAGTATTATGTGTGTATGTATGTATGTATGGATGTTCGTGTGTATGCATATAGGTATTTATGTATATGTTTGTCTGTTTATATGCTTATATGTAGGTAAATAGGTAGGTATGTGTGTACCTATGTATGTATGTGTGTATGTATGTATGTATGTACGTATGTATGTAAGGTTGTATGTATTTGTAATGTGTTTGCATTCATGTGTGTCAATCAATCCCCCCCCCCACAGCTAGATAGATAGATAGATAGATAGATAGATAGATACATACCTACATACCTACATACATACATACATACATACATACATACATACATACATACATACATAGACAGGCCAACAGACAGGCAGGTAGACATATATAGATAGATAGATAGATAGATAGATAGATAGATAGATAGATAGATAGATATCTTTCTTTTATTAGCCACACAGGGCTACACAGAGAGGGGACAAATACAACTGTAGAGCTTTTCTTTAAAAATAAAAAAAAAGGTAAAATAAAAATTTAAAAAATCCGATCAAAAGGGATCGGTAGGGGAAAAAAAAGGGGTATCGTATATCACAGAAAATGTCAATAGTGTAAAATGGGGTAACATTAGGTTTATTCATGGAGAGAAAAGCCTACGGAAAAGACCACGGTAATCTCAGCAGGGAAGACAGACAGACAGGCAGATAGATAGATAGATAGATAGATAGATAGATAGATAGACAGACAGACTGATTCCGATAGTATGATTGCAGTATTTCACAAAAAAAGTCAATGTAACAAAGTCACCAATATTCAGGGTATGGCCAGATGTTACAACCTCCGTCTCATCAGACAATCGTGATATTTATATGTGAGTATGAGCTCGCGCGCGTGTGTGTGTGTGTGTGCGCGCGTGCGTGCGTATGTGTAACAGTGTATGTGTCTGTGCGTGTATAACAGAGTGCGCATAAAAATATATTTTGTGTATATTTGTGTGTGCATCTATTTCTGTTAGTTTGATCCTTATCTACAACTCTGTGTTATGTGCATATGAGTTGCGAATACATTTGCGCACGCGTGAGCGCGTGTGTTCGTAACATGACTGTTAATAATGAACAAAAATACTTCAAACCAGATACAATACAATAAAGAAATATATAACAGAGTTAAATGAATAGAAAAGAATTGCGTATATATAGAAAACCAATTATAAGTTTATTCTTTTTTTTTTTTGTTTTTTTAGTATTATTTCTTCTTGATCCCCCGTGGCAGATAAAATTGAAACAAAAAAAAAGTAAGAAATGAAAAGATATGCAATCATTGTTGCCATATATGTAGAAGACATCAATTTAGAAATTGCTAACTTTCCAAATGCTGCAAGATCATTTGTACATGAAGTTTGGATTTAATTAGATGCCCTTAGCGGGAATTTTTCAACCGTATTAAGCAGAAAAAAAAATTTTCGAAACGCTCAGACATTATAAGGGTACCACAATTCATCCAACGGGTTCCAGACATCATCGATGATGATCCCAGAAAATCAATAAGGGCCATCACTAAACAATTTCATGTGCTGGAATGGACTATCAGAACTATAGTGTACGCGGCGAGCTGGCAGAAACGTTAGCACGCCGGGCGAAATGCTTAACGGTATTTCGTCTGCCGTTACGTTCTGAGTTCAAATTCCGCCGAAGTCGACTTTGCCTTTCATGCTTTCGGGGTCGATAAATTAAGTACCAGTTACGCACTGGGGTCGATATAATCGACTTAATCCGTTTGTTTGTCCTTGTCTGTCCCCTCAATGTTTAGCCCCTTTGTGGGCAATAAAAAAATTAGAACTATAGTGTACGTGAACATTTAATACAAATCGTACGCACAGACGAAAGCCAATTTGTGTGGGCAAAAACCGTTTGAGTCCGCAACAAAGCGGTTTCTGAACAGGGTTAAAAACTTTCACGAACATGGCGAGCTTTGGTTCTTCTTTGGCGGGTGAAACTTCGACCAAGACCATAACTCTAACAAGAAGAATGATACATGCTTACGTGCAGATTC